>NC_046613.1:0-300000 GCF_900324465.2 Anabas testudineus | reverse complement strand
TTCTGGCTCTTCCCCAGTCCAGGCTTGAGAGGAGAGAGTCTTCTCAGTAACAGCCCCAATTGTGGAATAGCCTGCCTTTTAATATTCGAATGGCCCATAAGTTTGACCAGTTCAAAACCAGACCAAAGACACATTTATTTTCCTTTCCTTACAAATTTTTATTTAATTGACATTACTTTGTAGAAACCTGTCTTCACTTTGACATTGAGGTATTTTTCTGAATATTTCTGTCATGGTCGCCAAATTTTCTTTATTAGATTGATTTATAATGTCAATAAAAGGATGCAACATCCTAAGTAACTTGACCTCTAGGACTTCCACTACACTATCACTATAGTGATGTTGGTAATTTATTTAAATTGCAATTTTTCTTTCTCCGTGTGATACATCCACCCGGTAATTAAAATTTGTGATCTTTTCTTTAGGTGACAGGCTTGAAGGCTCTATATGAGGCAGAGTTAGCTGATGCTCGCCGGGTTTTGGATGAAACTGCAAAAGAGAGAGCCAGGCTCCAGATAGATCTTGGCAAGGTTCAGGCAGAGCTGGAAGAAGCCACGCGCAGGTGAGATATAAACCTAAGTGTCACAAAGGTTTATATTTTTATATATTTTATACATTATATACATATTGTTTTACATTATATTAATCATAATCTTGAAATTTGGAATTGCTGTTACTGTTAGAAGAATTTGTTGTTAGCTAGTTGGAGGCAAACATTCTCTTCTCTTTCCTGTGTACATATGTTCTAGTGTCAAAAAGAAGGATAGTGATCTTGCTGCTGCAGTGTCCAGGGCCATTGGTTTGGAAGGCCAGCTGAACAAGAGTGAAGCAGCACTTTCTACAGCTCTAAGCCAGAATGCTGCTTTGGCTTCTGAGCTTGCTGATGTCAAAAGCCTGCTGGCTAAGGTTTGTAGTGCAGTGTTTCCTTAAAAGACAAGAAACATATGTATGTATTTGTCATCTATAATTCTTATAGTCTGGTTAGTAGGCGTGAGTTTTACCACCAGTCAAAATGTGGTATTGCATATCAAAGTTAGTCAGTTTGTCGGCACTCCAGTAATTATTTCACATTTACAGTTCATATAATGACAATGGTTTTGAACCTAACAAAATGAAGTAGAATGTCTTTGACAACTTGTCTCATGACAAGCAGGTTTTCAGCTGATAAACTTATGTAGTGTTAAACCTATGCAGTCTCCATGTGCTGATATTCATTAAGATCTTATGTGATGTTTAGGCAGAGGAAAGTCATGATGTTGCTAAGCGCCAGCTGGAAGCAGAGACACTCATGCGTGTAGACTTGGAGAACCGTTGCCAATCACTTATGGAAGAGCTGGAATTCAGAAAGAACATGTTTGAGGAGGTAAGGGTTATGTGTGTTGTTTGTAGGACAGTGCCATGTGTGTAGGAGTTATCTTTTTTCACCTCATGTGCTACTTTTGTAACAACTCAAATAGAAATAAGAAATTCCATCAGATCTAAAAGGAAACTGCATATTTAGTCTGCACTTGTTTTCAGGAGGTGCGCGAATCTCGGCATCGACAGGAGGCGAGAATCGTAGAGGTTGACTCTGGAGTCAGACAGGACTATGAATTCAAACTTGCACAAGCTTTACAGGTATGTTATGAATTTACTCTAACTGTCGTTTCTTGTACTGTATTGTCTGTGGTATTGCTGGGTAGTGGGATCAATAAATAGATATTATGTATTCTGTAATTGACAAAGCATGTGTAGGATTGTCTCAGTTTTATACAAAAGTTTAGGAATCAAAGGTTGTCACTACAGCAAACAAACATTAAAAGGATTCACTTAAATTACTCTTGTACACTATAGTAACTCTTTGTGGCAGGTATCTTTACTGATGGGATTGTTGTGCAAATTGACTTTCCAAAATTAACAGTACTTGTACATCTTGGTTATATCGGCATTATTCCTGTACATGGTCATCTCCTTGACTTTACATAAAAATGTATTATCAATGTTTGTTGTTTGGTAAGTAAATTTTTTTAGATTTGTCATTAATAAAATATGGTCCAACCAAGCAATGATTTTTCATCCTTAATCCCTGTTATAATAAACAGTTAAATTAAATAGTAGTAGTAGTAGTAGTAGTAGTATTAATAACAATAGTAGTAAATATACACTTATTTTTTTTTTATTCGTTTTATCCTGTGAGACCCAAGCAAGAAAAGAGGTAAACATTTAAAAAAATACTATAAGAATAAATGTTTCCATTTCATGAGATGCAAGTGCAAGGTGGGACAGAGGCTTATTTATAATAATAATAATAGTTATTATTATTATTATTATTAACTTAAACTTTAGCCCTAAATGTCAAAGAACAACAGCTGATTTCTGACTGAAAAATGCATTCTGGTTTGGACTTGGATATGCTTCAGGTTCATGGTGTGAGCAGTACTGAAGTGAAATTGATGGTGTACATAAGCCGATGCTCTTTTTTTTTTTTCTCTAAAAAAACATTTTGCATTTGGCACTCTGCATCACTCACATGCTGTGGTGTCCAACAATTAGTAGCAGAAAGTGTAGAGTTTGCTGAGTTCAGGTTAAAATGACGAAGTTAGAAACACAGACATTGGCAGGTAGAGAATGAATGCACTGATTTAATATGCTCATTTCTTAGTGGCTAATTAAGAAAGTTACAAGTTTTGAAGTAATTTTTATCTAGTTTTTAACTCTATAACCACATAAAGAAATTTAAAACACAAATTAAATTAAACAAATGGCCACCTTTTAAAATGATTAACTGTATTACAACATAATATTATTTGCTATGTTTGCCTGTTGAAGACAAAAAATGTTTAGGTTGTTATTATACTAGGATACGGAAATAATTTGTAAAAGCTCTGTGGGAAAGATGTAACTTGCTGAATTTGCCCAAGGAAGCTTTATATTAGAATTAGAAATAATCAGGTTTGTGTGATTTATACCAGGACCTAAGAAAGCAACATGATGAGCAAGTGTCTCTTTATAAAGAAGAACTGGAACAAACCTTCCTGGCCAAGGTGAGAACATTTATTTGTTTAATTTATTTGTTTGTATGTTTTGGCATCCCGAGTTTGACATGTCTCTTTTGGTCTTCCTGTAGTTGGATAATGCCAAGGTCTCTTCAGAGATTAATGACAAGGCAATGAGCACAGCCAGAGAGGAGCTGCAAGAGTCCCGTATGAGGATAGAGGGTCTTGGATATCAGCTAAATGCTTTACAGAAACAGGTACTGCTTTTTGATCCTCCTGTATATAATATTGTGGACTTTGGCCACTCAGTTTCACAAATGTATGTATTTTGAAGGTGGCTACCTCAGAGGATCGTATCAGAGAGCTTGAGGAAATTCTGTCTGCAGAGCGAGACAAGCACCGCAGAGCCATTGAAGGAAAAGAGCAAGAGATGAGCGAACTGAGAGAGAAGATGAATGCTCAGCTCAGTGAATACCAGGAGCTGTTGGATGTGAAACTTGCCCTAGATATGGAGATAAATGCATACAGGAAACTTCTAGAGGGAGAGGAACACAGGTACAGTGCACACTGGCAGACCTATGATACATACAGTATTAATTCATGCCATGTGAAACGGATAAATGAAAATTACTTCCAGATGGGAGGTGTTTTTACTAAAGTTGTGTTAGTGGTTTTCTAGAGTATCCCAAGTTTTGTCAATAACTGGTAATATTGATGTCTTTTACAAAGAATGTGCTCCTAGCCTGGCTGGTATTTTTCTTTAAACTTTTTCTTACTGTGGCTGTCGTGTCTGAATAAGCATCCTACTCACATTTATGTCAAAGTCACAGCAGCAGTACACACACACACACATATATATATATATACACACACACACACACACACACACACATATATATATATATACACATATACATACATACACACACACACACACACACACACACACACACACATATATATATATATATATGTATATATATGTGTATATATGTATATATATGTGTATATATATATATATATATATATATATATATATATATATATATATGTATATATATATATATGTATATATATGTATATATATATATATGTGTATATATGTATATGTATATATATGTATGTATATGTATATATATGTATATGTATAGTATACAGTAGCAGTATACATCAGTAACTTCACTGATTTAATACTTTATTGATCCCCTTGGGGAAATTTTCTGGTGTGCTTTTTCCAGACTGAAACTCTCCCCCAGCCCTTCGCCTCGGGTAAGTGTTTCTCGGATGACAGGATCTTCATCCTCCCGCTCCTCTAAGAGGAAGAGGGTGGATGTGGAGGCTAAGGATGTACCTGAGGGAAGAGGAGAGGGACAGCTGCTGGTTTCGGAAGAGGCTACAGCTAGTGGAGCAGTCACCATATCACCCACTGACATGGATGGAAATGCGGTCACACTGACCAATGATACTGATCAGGTGTGTAAGGCTGGGAGTATACTTCCTGTATTTGCATACTTTGTTTATGTGTGGAGGATTTAAACATTTAGCCACAAGGCAGCAGGTCACACTGACCAATGATACTGATCAGGTGTGTAAGGCTGGGAGTATACTTCCTGTATTTGCATACTTTGTTTATGTGTGGAGGATTTAAACATTTAGCCACAAGGCAGCAGACCAGGGCCTAATCATCCCTCACCAGTATAGTTTCTTCCTCATAAACATTCGCCTTTACACAACATAAACAGAAGCCAAACCAACAGAGAACAATGTTGAGATTACAACAAACAAAATGGCAGAAAAATAAATTCTAGTATTTCTGGAAAAACTCAGTATGTTTTCTTTTTTTTCCAGCACTTACAATTATTGTTGTGGTCATTCAAAACTGTTGCTGAGTTCATATCATACCACCCTTCACGTGGAATTGCATTTTGCACATATAAACAGCACACCAACTTGTTTCTGATTATGTATGTGCCAAGTTGCGATTGGCAACTGCGTAGGTAACAGCAAGTATAGCCTAAGAGTGGCTGAAGAAGAAAAGGCTTTATTAAGCTTGGCTTTATTATACAATGATGGCCATAAATGATGATCTTGTAATACAGCATAAAAAAACTTCAATAACAAGTTCTATGTAGTATTAGCACTGAATGTTGCATGCTAACATAAATCTATGCTAGCATGATTTTGTTCATAGGCCTAGGGGCAACACAGGAGAAGTAAACCTCAAGTCCAGAATCAGTAGTGTACTTGTAAGGGACAAAATACACTTGTTTCAGGTCAACTATGTCCACATTTTGGGCAGAGATGTGGATAATTCTTTTCTCAACAGATGAATTTCCCTTTAGAGTAAACAGTCCAGAATACTTAATTTTTGTGTGTCATCACCAATTTAAATTGTATTTGTTGTTGTTGACTCCATGTTCAAAAATGATTTGAGCATCCATGATTATATATTTTTTATGAAAAAACAAAAAACCATTAAGTTAGAATAAAGACAAACCAACGAAACACCAAGTTTGTGTCTGTGTGTAAGTATCACTTAGATTCTGAATGTAAAATTTTATTTTAAACTTTCAGATAGGTATTTATTAGGAACTTACCGTAGTTGCTGCTAAATTTTAATGTGTTTTGCAGGACCAGCCTTTAGGCAACTGGAGATTGAAGAGACAGGTTGACAATGGGGATGAGGTCATCTACAAATTCTCCCCAAAGTTTGTCCTCAAGGCTGGACAGTCAGTAACGGTGAGAAAAGCTTTGTTAGATACTAAGTGTGAATAGGCCATGTGTTTCATGAATATAATGAATTAACTCCATCTAAATGTATCTTTTAAACTCTAGTGGGACATTATCCTCTAGTTGCCCCTCTTTCCTGTTGTTGTCTCACAACCTTATAATAAATATCTTTACAGAAATAACATACTTTTAAATGTACGGTATTTTGAACGTAGTGTGGTTGACCTGCAAAAAATGAAATGCTGGATTTGACTTACAGACATTAACTGACTTCTAGCACCTACTGCTAACCTTCTACTGTAAAACTGATTTGTTTTGATATACCCCCACAAACATGCTCTCATATTTATACTGCTATGGACAGAGCACCCCTCCTTATTATAACATTGTGTTTGACTACATGCGTTTTGTTTCCCACAAGTTATTAGACATGCTACTATTTACTTCTAAAGGAGCAAAAACAATTTGTGTGAAATGGAAGAAGTCAACATGATGTATTTGCTTTCACTACAGGTATGGTCTGCTGATGCTGGTATTGCCCACAGTCCACCATCTGACTTGTTGTGGAAGAGCCAGGCTTCCTGGGGCACAGGAAATGATATAGTTACCTCTTTGATCAATACTGATGGCGAGGTAAAGACATCTATACTTTATTTATTTATTTAGTTTAATAGATACATCTATGGATTTTATTTAAATTAGTCTATTAGTCTTAGTCTACATATTTTATGTGGTATATTGTTTTTTCTTTGTTTTTTTTTGTTGAATATTTTGGATTAATTCATATCCTAATACTTACGCATAAATAATAACCATAACGTCTGACAGTTTTGTTATTTGGGATGGCAGTAACTCAGTCAGTAGGCCAGTTGTGTACAAACCCCATTGTAAGTGGTTTAATTCCTGCTTCCTCATGGCTACATGTTGAGGTGTCCTGGACAAGGCACTGAAACCTTGTAGTAGTGCCACCATGTACTGTCTGGCAGCTGTGCAAAACCAGTTTACCCAAGGGGATCAATAAAGTATGTCATCATCATTATTAGAATTGCTATTATTTAACGATTAAGGATTGGAATGGAGGAACTATTTTTAAGACACTTTCACCCTATGATACTATTCATTAAAAAACTAAAGAATTATGCATGGCAGGCCTAATTAGGAATGGTGTTGTTTACTATATTCTATTATTTTGGGGGTGTGCATAATCAAGGTCGAGCCTTTTAAGCTCTGACTGGTTCAGAAACATGGATTACCTACATTCTGTACCATGCGTCAATGCACCAAAGATGTACTGATGATGGGCTGCTACTTCTGGTTGTAATGAGAAATGTTAGTATATTATTTAGCTGCAAAACTTTTGATTTACAGCTATGTACTGTGCACTGTTAATTGAAATCTATGTAGTTTATAGGCCTATGCATGTGAACAAACTGCATACAATTTGCAAATGTTGCCATACTGCCTGTTAGCATCTTCTCTAGGCAGTCTCCACTGAGTTCTTGTCTGAAATGCAAAGTCTACTCTAAGGCACTGACAGCAGCGAACAATCGGCATGCTCAGGAGTGGGAGTCAGGATATATTTATACAGTCTACTATTGCTCAACAGATTATAAAGAATATGATGTAAATATATCAATTTGACACATTGTTTTGTTCCTAGATGTATGTTGTCCCTTAGCATTTTACTTGGTGATTGTTGCACTACAGCCTCTCTCTGTTCTTCAGGAGGTGGCCAGAAGGAGTGTAACCAAGACTCAGGTGGAGGTAGAGAATGGAGAGGAAGAGGAGGAAGCAGTACAGAAGGTTGGTATACATTTTATTTTGAGTCTATGTACAAAACTGAATTGCAATCATAAATTTCTTCATTGCATTAAACCATTTTCAAATCTAATAAACAATCGGATTTGTAGCTTTACAACAAAGCTTAGTTGATCCCATTGATCTAGTATAGTTCTAGTAATAGTTCTTCACCAGTACTGATGACAAGGTGGAACCAGTTTTCTTAAAGTAAAGTGCTCTAGGAAGAACAGTTTGTTTCATGAGGTGTAAATGCATCATGTAAGTCATTTACTTGTAAGTCGCTTTAGATAAAAGCGTCTGCCAAGTGACTAAATGTAAGTTGCTGTTTTTTTAAGTGCAGAGAAAGTTGCAGAAGAGTTCTGTTTTTTGCAGGTTAGAGTAAATAAAATATCTGTTTTAATATAAATGCATCCTAAAATGTCTTGTTATAATCTGAACCGTTTTGTTTTTCCTGCAGGGGAAGGTTTCTTCAAGAGAGTGCATTATCATGTGAAGCTTTCCAGTTCTCCTCTTGTAGATTTCTGTCTTTTTTTTTCTTTCTTTACTTTCTTTACTGTCTTTACTGTAAGAAATTTTCACAATTATTATAGGAATGCCAGTGTGTTTGGATTACCCAAAGATGATAAATCCAGACTGAATCTTCCCCCCCATTACTAATAGTACTGTACATGTGAATGATTCTTGGTGTCCTGTCTACAACACTTTTGTGTCTTTGTGTAATGACTGCAAAGTAGAAATTGACTATAAGAAACCTTTATTTGAATTCTCAGGACAAGGGCCTGTGCTTTTTACAGACAGAATGAAGTAATTATAATTTTGTAATAACAAAGTGTTGAGCAATAGTAGAATGAATGAATTAATAATTGATGAACAACTTTCTCCAAAATCAGCAACTTCCTAAAAAAATTGTTCAGGTGTTCTATAGGTAACTGGTTTCCATTACCTTTAGGTGCTCACTATAGATTTCTGCAGTTTGATAACCTCTGGTTCCTGGTAGCAATTACCATGAAATAAGCAGACAATGTGTGCTTTATAGTAGTGTAGTGAGAAAAGATTGGGATGTCAAGGAGAGTGAGAGTGATCCTATTGTTAGATTTATGAGCCCAATTGTCAGCTTATTATAAAAAATTTAAGTGTACCTTGAAATCTCAAGACCCGAAGCAAATCTAGTAAAATGTTCCGTGTTAAAGGGAGTGGTAACCTGTTTTTAAAACATTTTTTAAATCATTGTTTTGTTTTTTGTTCTTATTGACTCTGTGAGGTGAGGTTGTCCCATCCTTTGAAAGTTTGTTTGTCTCAATCTTTCTACATGTTTTTGAGCCAAAACATTGAGTTAGAGATACACATACAGCACCAGAACAGAAGTGTTTGTGTACACAGATGGGAGAGAAATTGGATTTAGATGAATCTAGTAATCATTGAATTACCATGAAGCGTATGGAACCGCATTGCAGACTGGCCAACTACAGATGGGACAATAGGTCTTGTGTCTATGAAAGACACAAAACAACATCATTGCTCTTAAAAATAAAAGCAGGTAAAATTTCACTGGAGGTCTACATGGTGGATGTGTTTTTGAGATGAACAGCTTGTTAGCTTTGTCAATCTGAAATATTAAACTGACATAACATTGCCTCCTCTTTTTTAAGTCTGCACAAGGTTAACAGTAAAGGCAACCCTAGGATGAGTCTGTGTCTAAGGTGATATAGACTGCACTATTTCCATCTGTGTATTTACTGCATTGTCTCTTTGTACAAGTGTGCTTGATATTACTAGTTATTTCTCTGTAGAGTTATTGTGTATGTAATCAGTTTATCTACATGACATACTCCATTTCTTATTTTGTACTTAGAATTTGTAGAGTGGTTAAGGTTGGGTGTTTATTGCCTAAATGAAAGTGACATGCCTATTTCAGGATTTTGATAAAATGCTTAACACTAGACTTATTGAAATAGACTTCTTCTATTTCAGACTTCTCCTAAAGCTTTGATGTACAGTGGTGTCCCTCCAGGAACTCGCAGTCTACCACATTTGAAATATAAACACTTTCTCAAAATCTAGTCAGGGCCTTTTAGACAAGCCAAAGTAAAATAATTAAGTGTTTCTACAAAAATGACTTCCTTGGAACTACATGAAGGGTTAGTTGTTTTTGGCATTTGTTTTTCTGGAGAGTTTTGTTGCATATTAGTATGCATTAACAGTTTGTTCTTTTAACAAAGTTTGAACTCAGATCCTGGAGGGCTCAAACTAGTTCTACAGTATTGGTGTGACTGTTATACTGTAGTTTGGTGAAACTTTTAACACCCAGGTTTTAATCTCTAAACCAGAGATGTGGTATACTTCTCTACATGTGGGTGGGTGTGTGGTGTTGAGGCTGGGGGATGCCATATGTCTGATTTAATTCATAATTAACTACTTTTTTACACAATAAATGTTTTACATATACCAATTTGGCATCATTGGTGATTGTTCATATGAGAGTTGTTCAGACTCGCACCTCGTTTAATCCAGTTGAGGGGAAAGGGGGGGTGGGGGTCAGAGTCCAGAACACTTTGCTCTCAGGTCAACTTGACAATCTTAGCTTCCAAATGTAGAATGGGAGTTATCAAGCTCCGGAGGCAGACAGCATATCTTAGTTATGACTTGGTATGCTAGGGGACCTCCCTTGATACACTTAGCCCTCATCTAGTATATTCTACAGTATAATTATTAAATAAAATTTAAATAATTTCACAAGCACAAACACAACCACATTGATGAGCAGTTTGTGATTTGTGCTCCAGATGCAATTCCTTTCTTCATGGCTAACTGCATTGACATGGTCAGGAGTGCTTTTAAACTCAGTCAACCAACTATATTTTATTTAACACAATTCAATTTAATAAATGTACATGTATTGACCGACAGTATGCCACCTCATTGGGGGTTTACAGACATGGACAATATTGTTGATACCCTTCTGGTAAAGAAAGAACAACCCACAATTGTCACAAAAACAATATGAAACTGACAAAAGTAATAATAAATAAATTAAACTAATAATAAACTAGATAAAGCATTTCCTGAAGAAAATGCACTGTGAATGCTGTAATGCTGTATTGATTCCTGAAAAATTGCTGAAAGTTGGTGAAATGTTTTAAAACTGTACTACTACTGCTGAAATTAGCTGAAGATAAATAGGAATCATTTTAATAGAGCTAAACATATGAAGAAGAAGCTGAAACACCTGAATGTCAACTTAAAAAAGTTGAAATAGATTTGCTGAATCTTTATTATTATTATTATTATTACTACATATTATCACTGTGAGTGCTGAACACCATTCACAGTGAATAATACTAAAGATTAGGAAAACAATACTTTGAATGCTGAACAGCATTGAACAGGAATTGTTCAGTGATTAAAGAGAAGCATTAAAAACCAAATTAATGACACTGGCCTAAACAATAATCATTGTACCCTTAATGTTTTGTTACCCAACAGAACTTAAGAGTGCACATTGTCAAAGAAAAATAGCAACAATTCTGAGCTACACTCCAATCCAGACGATGGCGGTATTACATGTGTACATGTTTGCCAACCTCGATTAAACAACAAATGAAGAATAAGCCACCAACGAAGAAGAGTCGTGTCGAACTCATTTTCCGGGTTGTTGAAAATGTCTGTGAACGATTTTAAATTGTGGCTTTAGACAAGGCACTGCTGTTCAAGATGTTACTAGTTTTGTCTGAAGGCCATAAAGAACACCTCGCCTTTCTGCCTCAAGTTGACGCCTCAGGTAAATATCTGCTGTGCTCCAATGGTCGGGTTTAGGTCGAAAAATCCCTTTAATCTTTCACTAAAAAAATATGTTAGTTCCTATGTGTAAGTTTTGACTGATAGTGTAAATCTGGAACTAACTAGCTATACTGTTAAAGAGTGGAATCTAATAACGTTGCCAGTATTTGACATAGTACATTGTACTATTTGATATTGTTATCTTCGCTCTTTATTAGTGGGAGAGATTATTATTATTATTATTATTATTATTATTATTATTATTCCGCACTAAATTTGGACCGCGAATAACTTTCTAAACACTAACAGCTAGAAACATGGCTCCAATGTTTAAATATGAAGCTTACTGTGGAAATAGGTGCTATTACTTGTGTAGCTGTGGCTCAATAGGCTACTGACAATCACAGGATTGGTGGTTTGATTCCCGGTGTTATGCCGAGATCCGGCTGCCATGTCACATGCCAAAGTGTCCTTGGGCAAGATACTGAACCTCAAGTTGTCCCCGGTGAGTCAGATCAGCTGTATAGCAGCTGTGTGTGTGTGAATGAGATGCAGTGTAAAATGCTTTGAGTACCAGTAGGTAGAAAAGCGCTATATAAGTGCAGAACATTCACTTTAAGTGCTGATATCCATTATTGTTGAGTTTTGATTAATTTGTTAGGATTTTTTTAATAGAAGGTCTGTCGTAGCTCAAATACAGTGATTTTCTCAAAAACTATAAATGTTACTGTGGGGAAACGTTGTGGAGAGCAGCCCCATGCTGAAATGCTTCACATACTTCAAACCTGCCTTTACACCGCAACCATGTGAACAGTTATTACAGTTTTCTTCTGAGTTAACTCCATTTACTCCCGAACCATAAGGGGTAGTAGTATAACCTTTTTTCCTAAGGTTCCTTAGATGTTACTGAAACGTTTTGTATTTGAGAGCAATCACACGCATTTTCTTTAGGAATGCACATTCTGGTTATATTTGCTCTTTATCATTACTCCGCCCATTTCTTTGGTCGTTAACTAGTCCTTAACACTTGGTCGTAGAAATGTCTTTCTACTTTCTAAACGTGTCTTCATGTTTGGTATTACTTTATTCTACTTTTCATTTTCATCCTTTTTTTGAATGGCGCGTTTTCCATGGTAGTTTTTGCCTGTATGACATTAACGAGGTGTAGGTTTTTTATGTGTGTCCTTCCATTATTTTTGTCCAGTGTATTTGTTTGTATTTTCTTTTTTTGGTTAACTCAGCTTTCTGCCTTTTATGTTAAAGTCTCCTGAACTTTGACTTTCTTTTTACTGCTTTCAATCATCTTTTTACTTTCCTTGCAGCTTTTTTCTTTGTGTTTGTCACTTTTTCTCTTTATTAACTGTTAATCATTTCATACAGACACATGCTCATGGCGCTACCTGAAAGTCAAATTTCAAAATAAGAGTCCCGATTTCACAAAGAAAGCCCTCATACCTAAAGTCAAAAAGGAAGCGGTTACAGTGGCTTAAATTTTCAAAATATTGGCGTCGGTTTGCAAAATACTACATTTCAAAACTAAAAGCATATGAAATATCCAAATTCCTGTTAATCTCTTTCATCGTCATTTACTATCTACACTAGATATCAAAATTTGATAACAACCTACAATTTCCCAAATATCAAGGTCACTGCTTAGTCCTAATTGAACTTTTCTAAACAAGAATACAATAATAGTATTTTAACCATATTTCAGTAGTTACATATATTCTGAGTACAATATAAAAAACCTAAATGTGATATTTGAAAAAGAACAATTAGAGAACACTTATAGATACCTTTCAGTTATTGGTGTAAATATAGCACCTGGTGCTTATTTCCTTAATTATCTGACAAACCAGGTGAAGGCCAAAGGGATGACACAATCATCCATAGCAAGAGATGTTGGTTGTTCCAAATCTGTAATTTCCAAAATATTTCATCTTTACAACGTCACAACGGCAGATAAATGCAAGAGAGGACAGGATGATCCAGAGAATGTCAGTGGGCAATCTCTTTAACACTACAGCTGGAATTGCTAGGACGTTTAGTGCCGAGCAGGGTAAAGGTCTGTCTCGTCATACAGTTTCTCGACTTTTAAGAGCATTTGGACTGAAAGCCCACTCTGCATTGACCAAATGTCTCATTAGCAAAAAGAATCTATGTTGACAAATTATTAAATAAATAATAATAATAATAATAATAAAGTTCCCTTTAGTGATGAATGCAATTTCAATTTATTATTATTATTTCCTATGGGAAACATGTTCGTTGTGAAAACAAATATATACAGAAATACACAGAACCTTCAGTTTGACAACTTTTTTTCTTTTGTCTTTTAGATAAGAACAGTCAACAGCTCTCCCATGTAATTTCTTCAGCAATTGCCTTTTCTTACCTTTAGCTATCAAGCTCCTCTCCTGTGGAGCCAGCTCCCAGTTCAGGTTTGGGAGGCAGACACCCTCTCTACATTTAAGATTAGACTTAAAGCTTTCCTTTTTTATAAATTTTACAGTTAAAGATGGCTCAGATAACTCTGAACCATGTCTTAGTTATGCTTCTATAGGTTAGTCTGCAGGTATATTTGGCCTTGGAGCTGTATATCTCCAGAATCCAGTTGACCTGCCCGATGTTTTTGCTGCTTGTTGTAGTTTTTGTTGCCTCCTGTTCTTTTCTCTCTCCTCCTTCCACTCACCCCAACTGGTCAAGGCAGATGACCGCCCACCATGAACCTGGTTCTGCTGGAGGTTTCTTCCTCTAAAGGGATTTTTCCTCTCCACTGTTGCCTAAAGCTTGCTCAAATGGGATTGTTGGGTTTTCTATATGATTTTGTATAGAATTATACTCATTGAGATAACTTCTGTTGTGATTTGGCGCTATACAAATAAAATTGAATTGAATAGAAATTTTCTTTCAAAATAATATTTTTACAAGTTGGTATCCATAGATTGGAAAGAATATTCAGAAAAGTGTAATACTAAAACTGTTAAGGAAGGCAATGAAGGACAGAGAGTAAGGCATTAGTTATTTGTCTATTAACATAGACACTGAGAATTATGTGCATATTATGTGCAATTATGTGCTTTCTTTAATAAACTGATATATATTTGTCTTTGATTGTTGTCTTCAGTGGTCGGAGAGTTTGGACGCATAGCACTGCAGTTCCTCAGGAAAGGCTCTAGCCCCAAGATCTATGAAGGAGCAGCCAGTAAGTTTGTGCTCCTTGCATTATACTGTGCACTCCTTAGCCAGCAAGCAATGGTTAAACAGAATTTTCAGTAACATTATATTCATCTGCATTTACACACACCATATATTGTATCCAGTAGTTGTTAATGTTTTTAATACTGCAGAATTCTTGCTGAATATGTGGCTTTAAAAATATGTATTTAGTTGTCAAAATCACTAAAGTCAATTCAGACAGCCACACAGTAATAATGTTAAACTTTTGTGACATGGACAATATATAATATAATACCTTTTAGTTTAACACAGTCATCACCTGCTTCTTTACATTTACATTTAGTCATTTGGCAGATGCTTTTATCCAAAGCGACTTACAGGTGAGGAACAAGGCAAGCAAACAAAATCTAAGTCAAGGAGAAAAACATCAAAGCATACACAGTACAACATTCCTGATAAGTCACACGATATAAATCTTTGTTATTGTTTAAGGCTGTTAGTGCTGAACAGAAGTGAAGCTTTAACACGTTGTACTAACTCGCTACCAGCTGCAGTAGGACCTAAAATTATATCCATGACGCTTCACTGCTTGCAGGAAAGCTGTGTGTCCCTGTGGAAATGGTACAACATGGAGTCGAAGGCCTGATGTTCCTAATGACGGAGTGCTCCAAACACATGGTGACACACAATCACTTTTCTGTCTGAAATAGTAGAAAAGACACAATAAGTGCCAATCAGTGTCTTTTTCCACATCAATTAGTGTGAGCTACAATATCCTCAAAACAATGCTTAATGTAAAGCTTTATAGCAGACTTTAACACAAGAAACACAGCTGTAACAACATTAATAATGGCTTTTTGATATTTGTGAGCCATTGTGCATAACTAATTAAATATCAACTAATCAATCAATTAATCAACGTCTGTCTGTAATATTTAGTGATGTGTACATTTTGTGTCATCATTGAATACTAAACACCAAAAATGGTTAAAAAGACAGATAAGCATCTCTTGTTTGTTTGTATTTGTGTGTGTAGATCTCTGGAGTGGACTTCCTGGACTCAGTGTTGATTTTGGGGTTTGGTGATGAGCTTAACCAAATCCTCTTACAGGTGTTTTTTTAATTATTTCCGGGTGTTTGGGAGAGAATGACTTGAGCAGTGTACAGCAGTTAGTGTTTGTCAGTTTCCAGCTGACTGAATGTTTTTAATGCAGCTTTACCTACAGCACCACAATGAGATCCGCACCATCTTGAGTCAACTGCCTTCCAACCTCCCTGCTTACAACAACCTGGAATGGAGACTGGATGTGCAGGTGTGTGTAATCATGTGTATATTTTGCACAATTTAGAAATTATTATTCATTTGCTGTGGATAGTTTTAAAGCTAAACAATTTTCAAAGATTAGCCCATCAGTGAGTTTGAAAAGGAGAAATATGTGGTACATTAAAAACTGAGCAACTAATAGGTTTATATTTACAACTTGTGCCCATACAGGTTGTGTTTCAGCTAGATTTTAACTTCTTTATTTCCCTTTGTTCTCTGTTTTTGTGCTTGCCCTCACTCCTTCCTGCCAGTTGGCAAGTCGTTCAGTCCGACAGCGGGTAATTCCCTTGCTGACAGTACACCTGCACCTAACCAGAGGTTGTGACAGCTGCAGTGACCACAGCAGCATGGTTCTCCAGACTGACCCCAGCACCCTTCTGCACCTCATCTCTACGCTGGAAATTGCTCTGGCCACCATGAAAACCACTCACACTCGGCGCATACTACGCAACATCAAATAACTATCCACATCACTCTGTCTCACATGTGTGCCTTGTACCACCTGCAAAGCACCATATTGCTATTTTCATATGTGGAAAACATTTAGCGGTGTCTCTGTATTTTTCAGTTCCTTTTCATTTGGTGTAAGAGGTTAAACTAGATTTTTGCCTTTTTGGCAAATGTCTTTATTACGTCCTTATAAATGTCTTTATTACCAATGAGGGTAATAAAAGGTGCCAAATGGTATTGACTTTGTGGTACATAAGTGCTTTTGATATTACAAACGCAATTCTTCTTGTTTGTCAAAGCCAAGAATATAAAGTCAGAAAGACTTACTTCAAACAGCACATTACTTCTGCATTTAACTGGAACAAAAAAATAACTTGTATCATGGTAATGATGTTGATGAGTGTTTAACCATTGCTTAAGACATTGCTGTTTTCACTGCAAATTGTTTAACCTTGAAGAATATTTATATATATATAAGCAACATCAGGAAGAAGGAGCACGAGAAGATCAAGAAGTACCAAGGGCTGAAAGAAGAGCTGGAGAAGATGTGGAAGGTGAAGGCACAAGTGGTACCCGGGGTGATAGAAACACTGAGGGCTGTAACTCCCAAACTGGTAGAGTGGCTCCAGCAGATCCCAGGAACGACATCTGAGATCTCTGTCTAAAAGAGAGCAGTCCTAGGAACAGCTAAGATACTGCACAGGACCCTCATGCTCCCAGACCTCTGGTAGGACCCGAGCTTGAAGTAATAAGATAGAGATAAGTTTAAAAAATAATAATAATAAATATATATATATATAGTGCTATATAAATAAATAGTAGGGTGGTTGATTCGGTTTAAAAGCACTGCTGTTAGCCATTATGAAGAAAGCAATTGCAATCTGGTGAACAAATCAAAAACTGCTGACTAATGTGGTTGAAGAAATTATTTAAATTTTATTTAATAATTTGTTAACATAGACTTCTCTCAAATAAAGTTAGAGATTGCCTAGTTTAAGTAAAATTGTGTGTGTGTGTGGGTGTGTGTGTGTGTGTGGGGGGGGGGGGTAGAAAGAGGAGAGAGAAAAGAACAGCAGGCAACAAAAGAATGATAACAGTAAGCAGCAAAAAGACTGGACAGAGTTGCACTATATATACAGTTCTGAGGCTGGGGAGAGTGGGCGACAGAGGTGAACGCACAACCACAGGAGGAAAAGACACAAAGTTAGTATTACTATTAAAAATTCAGTTTTGGATCATACAAAGAGGGAGAAAATATGATTTCTCTTGCCAAGTCCAGTCCACTGACCTGTGCTTTTAGGAACATGATAATTAACACGACTTGAGGGGGTTGACTCATTCGACATGTCCTCTGTGGAGGAGGCAGAGTCTGAAGCATTGTTGGAGGCCTAATCTACATCCTTGGCAGAGGTGTCTGAGAAATTAAAAAGCTACAGTACCTGGAGGCACGGCAACCGGTGTGGAAGAGATCTGACCTAAGATGCTGAAGGCATTGACTATTGTTGGGCTGTCTTGGTTGGCATGCCTCTTCAAAACTGTAGGAGTGCAAACCTGCTTATAAGAGAAACCAGAAGGCACGGCTGTTTCAAAAGAGCAGTGATTATTAAAGGGTACTCAGGAGGGGGAGGATGAGACACAGACAGAGGTAATTATACGAACCAAATATGGGCAAAGCAGAAAGTCAGGCAGGTGACCATAAAAATATTTAATGAAAATGTGAATATACTGAATGAAATTTGAGAATAATTAATAAATTTGGACATTGTCTAATTACAGGCGCCATCTTGTGTCTTTGCTGTATATCCAGAGCCGATGCACACACTTCTGCCACCCTAAGCAAAAAAACACCCCTCTATTTCCAAGGCCAAACCAAGTATACTATTATGTTTTAACAATGTATCCCAATGAATAATTTCCATTCCATTTCCATCTAATTTGTTTCTGTCTCTTTGCATAATAATTTTTATTTATTTATTTATGTTATATTGTTTATATGTTTTTGTATAGAGTGGCATGGTGCTGTGCATCAGTTTTCTCTCGGTAATCCTACCAATGTCCAAAGTATGCAGTTAGGTTGTCTGGATTTCACTGTGATACACTAGCGGCCTGTTCAGAGTGTACCCCATATCTCCATGTCCAACGACAGCTGGGATAGGCTCCAGCACCCCAACAACCATTAAGAATACAAGCAATTAGGATAATGGGTGGTTGCTTATTTTTTACCTTTCTTTTTCTTCCTTTCTTTATTTATCTTTTGGTTTTACATTCAGTTAATGTCTAAGGTTAGCTAGCTAGTTAGTCTTGGATAACATGGAAATATAGCTGGACATCATAGTATCTATAGTTATACACTATATAAGACTAATAGTAATAAGTGTTTACTCAATAATGTTCATTTATCTAAAAGAAAAAAGTAAAAAAAAAAATCGATCATCTAAATTTTTAATGTACATATATATATACATTATATATATATATATATATATATATATATATATATATATATATATATATATATATATATATATATATATATATATATATATATATATATATTCATAAATTCCCGACTCGCCCCCTCTTTTGGAGCAGTCTTATTCCTAAAAGCTCAGGTCTAGGACTGCACTCTTCTGGACAAAGATCACAGATGAGAGTGTGTGTGTGTGTGTCTATATATATATATATATATATATATATATATATATATATATATATATATAAAACTTGGCATAACTCCGGAAAAGGAAGTTGGCCATTTAGCGTCAAACATCACCTGACCGTGAGTTCTACACAGGAAGTGGGCTGGCGAATTCAATATGGCTGTTGAGGGAAAATAGAGGAGGAGCTGTCTTAAGAAATGAACTAGGCTTTCGGGAACTACAGGGAAACTGACTGGTTTACGTTTGTTAGCAGATATCATCCGACATGGCCAGATGTGTTCAATCTGTGCAGGAGTTCGTTCAGGACTCCTTTGTGCCGATGGTGGCCGTCTTATGTAGTGAAGAAGCGGAGAGAGTGACTCGCAAGAACAACCTGAATTTCGCTGAGCTGCTGAGGCCTTTCTGCAGGCTAACCTCCGAAGGTGAGAGCAGATTTTTAACGTTACAACCCACCATGACCGCGCATTCTCAGTGACATGGCGGTAACAAAGTGAGCTTTAGTGAGATAGCTAGGCTCTGTAGCCTGAGAGGGGTCACAGTTAACATTAGCTCCGCGCTAACAGACAGCTAGTTGTCTGGATTGTGACTAAGCAGCTGTTCGCTGAAAGAAGGAGAGCTGAAGTCCAGACTTTACATTTAAGAGGGCTCTACGACACCTGGCCCGGTGGAAGCTTAGTTATCATACCGAACTAGAGCACCTGAAGGAGTATACAAACTTGTTGCATTGCAACAATTGCACTACACACCTTAAGGCTAGCGTAAACACAATAGCTAGGTGAGATGGTTTGGGTTCAAGTAAGAGAAAACACATCTCTGCAGGAAACTGACTACAACACAATACTGTAAACATAAAAGGCTCTTTCACATGGATGACGCCTCTACCCAGACTCGCCTCGACTAGAGCACTGGTCATGTTTGATCCAAACCGGAACAAAATGTTATCAGTGCAGTCCATCCAGTTCCTAATGAATTGTGTTGATGTTTCACTGGATGTTGGTCTAGCCAGTTAAAATGCTACTTACTATCTGTAATCAGTGATCATTGTAACAGTGTGGTTTAAGCCCCGTATTGCTCATTTAAAAGACTAATTTTAAAATGAAAATATAGATGGGATAGAATTCTCTTATAAAGTAGCCATTGCATTAGTTTGCTGATGGAGAAAATCTGCTGTCCAAACTTAGTTGCTGGATCTGTCCCTCTCAAACTAAAGAAATAAAAAAATTGAAACACTATTCAAAATTCACAAGGCGAGCAAAAGAAAAAAGCAGCTACATTGTCAACTGTTTGACTACAGTATTAACATTGCCCTTCTCACAAATAATTCGCTGCAGGGAACTTACAATCTAAAACTTACCTTAATTTTCAGTATTATAAAAATGAACAATGTGTGTAATATTTGACTATAAAAACAGATATCAGTGCCTGAGTGTCAGTGACAGAGAGAGAGAGGGAGAACTCAGTTTCACACCTATGTTGTTTTGTAACATTTACTTAGTTAGACAGATGTTCTTAAGATGAATGCAATTAAGAGAAGAGAAAAAATTAAATAGAGCTGCACACTCTTCCTGAATTGAATCATGAATCTCTGTGGGTGAGCGTGTGTCATCTGCAGCAATCAGTGCATTCATACTGAACAAGTCGGGCATAAACAGAAAAGGGAAAAAATAGGGGTCACTAGAAGAATAGGTAACATGAGCAACAGGTGGAACCTAAGAGTTGATTCATGCATCTTGCCCAAGGTGCTGCAAAACCCTGTGCACACCACTGACATGAACCTAGAGTGGTTCTTCTTGATTTCTGAACACTGCAAGAACTCTCTCTCTCTGCACTGTCAGGGAGCATCAACAGTGCCTGCTCTCATTATGAACACATCTATTATTGTGGATGGTGCACACTCACTAACAGAGATGCTTGCACGTGGTCCTTTGTGGAAAGCATGTGGCGATGAAGATATGGTAGCGTTTTTTTTTTTTTTTAATAGCTTATTACTGTAAATAGGAAAAATGTTGGATTCGATCATTCTGCTATTGATGATCAGATTTAGAGTAATTATGATTTTAGTGACATGACGTATTAGTCTCCTTTTTAAATTAAAAGGAAACTTCTGTAATTCAAGAATAAATAAATGTGTTTAAAAAAAATAAAATCTTAACTCAACGTCCACCAGCTGTCTTCATGAGTTTATGTAATTTGCTTAGTTGTGGCCGCATGAACTACTTAAGTATATATGTAAGTTGCATATAGTTTGCAAAAGGGTTTGATAATCAATTTGTCAACTGCAAATTTAGTCAGTGCCACGGGCTGTTAGCAGAGTTGTAGCCACAAGGACACAACAGCAATCAATAAACCCCTATTTCTTATCAGGTTCCAGACCACAGCCATTTAGTCGCAACCATTTATGTGACTTCCAGTACAGTCAATTCTGGCTCTGTCTTTTTGCCTTCTTTTAAGGTCACATCCGGGACCCCAACAACCAGGTGCAGGTTGTGAAAAACCTGCGCATCTGTGTCAACAATATGATGATATGTCCAAACACAGTGTCTGGTGCTCTGAGTGCCACCCAACGCAGGCTGCTCAATGAAGTGGTGTTATCCTGTCAGCCACAAGAGGGCGCTTTGAGCAGTGTGATTACAGCAGGAGACTATAATCTCAACTTCAGTGGTAAGGACTATAGTTTAACAGGTTCAAAAGTGGAATTTCAGTTTGACTGAGTTCAGATTTTCAGACATCATATCCACCCATGGTAAACTTAATAATAAACATATTTGATTTTTTGATGATCTTTTTTGGAGGTGCAACATGATTTTCACTCATGTTTAATGTAAGTTTAATGTAGCCAGGAGTGTATTTTTGAATTTTATGCATAGGGGTTCCCCTCTGGTCACTCCTGGTAGGAGGTATTTGGACAATAACAATTATAATTATTATTTTTTGTTTATGATTTTGCATTTATACACCACCACAGTGGATTTGATATGCAATCAAGATGTGGTGTAGACATTCAGTTTTCACAGACATATCATATTTACCATTTAGGAATCACAGTCATTATATAAAAAGTACTTCTATTTTCAGGTATTTGGAAAAAATTACATTTTTAATACGTGGATAAAAAAATCTTCATCTCATGGAGCACTGTTCAATTCAATCATCCAGAAATGGAAAGAGTATGGCACAACTAAAAACATACAAAGACATAGCCATCCACCTAAACTGGCAAGGCAAGGAGAACATTAATCAAAGAAGCAGCCAAGAGGCCCATGACAATATGGTTGTGTTTAGGAGTAGAGCCCTACATGCTATTTATTGCCGCGGGTGTATGTGGTGTCTGATTGTTTTTATTTACTAAGTACTGTTACTGTTTTTATTTATGTTTTTACTGACTCATACTCATAAAAAAATTCTAATTAAATACATGTAACATTTGTGGTTTCATTGTAACTTAATGTGAAAGAGTTCTAGGGCTATGAACAAGGCAATTAGAAAATCCAACAACTCCACTTGACCAAGCACTGGGCAACAATAAAGAGGACCCTTTAATGGAAAAAAACCTCCATCAGAAACAGACTTTGGGTGGGCAGTCATCTGCCTCGACTGATTGGAAGATAGGAAAAGGAGAGAGAAAAGAACAGGCAACAAAAGAACAAAAACAGCAACAACAAGCAGCAGAGCATTGGGCAGGTTGGTCAGGGAGGCAAAGAGAAAGAAGCAAAACTATGGGAGAGGCAAAGTTATTGACATGTAATCTAATATGATTAGGGAGAGGAGAGGAACTCAGTGTTTCAAAAGAGGTCTGCCAGGTTATAACAGAATAACTAAAGCTATTTTCACATATGAACACGGGACTATCTCTGGTAGATCAGGTCTTGACATTGTGCAGGAGGAAAGTTCGGGTGATATACTATCCCACTCTGGGAAATATTCCTTTTGATTTTGGTGTGTGGGGGGGTCTTTGTGTGGAGCGCGCAGGAGGAACGACATGGCACAAAAAGTACACACCAGAAATCAATCGTGTTTCGTTTATAACTCGGATTTTCTCAAGAAACTAAACATTTAAACCTAACAATTCTGGAGTCTGGTCTTTGGGGTGGATGAGTTGGAGGGTTTGAAATAGACTGGTATGCTATATTTTCTAAAAATCCTTATCAGCTTTTCTGAAACCCCAGCCATGGGTAAAGAATGATGACCAGGTTTTTGCGTTGGACCTGGACTGTTTCATTGTTCTTTTTTTGGTGCAGGATGCTGCCAATTCACACCTGCACCAGGTTTGACACACCTAACAACCCTTTTTAGGTGCTAGGAGGGGTAGGCACGGGTCTGACATGCTTCACATCCTCCCCTTTCATTTGTCTTCATTCCTTGAGTTGTATTCTGTAGGCCTTTTAAAATGCTTTTTAATAATGTACCCAAGTTTTGACGTTGGGTACATTAAGTCATTACCACATGACGTTGTCATCCTGGATACATCCTACAACGGCAGAGACATCAGAGAACTTCTGAAGATGGCAGGTCTCTGACTTGTACCAGAAGTCTAGGCATGACTTTTTCCTCATAAGAGGGACTTTCTCCAGACACAGGCTAAGATTGGAGATATGTTGGAGGTGAACACATAGCTGAGGAGCACAAGATTTCAGCACCCTTGAGCTGAATCCATCTGGCCCTGCAGCTTTTGTGGGGTGAAGCCTGTTCAGGTCTCTTCTCACCCGATCAGCTAAGATCATTTGGGTGGTGGAGTCTTGTGGGGGAGGGACGGAGGAGCCTGTAGAGAAGTGTAGGAGGTTCTAATTCTCAGCCTATTGGAAAAGAAACTCACAACTCCCTGGTGTTGTTATGTTGAAGGCTTTGTTCCATTTTCCTCCTGTAAACCTCTCTGCCTGATGCTGACAGCCAGCAATCTCTGGACCCTCTTGCAGCCTACCTGTCTCCTGGCCTGAATGCCTTCTTTTTGTCATTCTGGATAGCTTTGATGTCCTTTGTGACCCGGAGCTTGTTGTTTGGAAAGCTCACTAACTGGGTAAATGTAGGAATTGTCTTAGTGAGGGGACTCTGAGTTGAACCTGAAGTCTGCGGTATACTGGGTAAAGAGAAATGGAGACAGAACTGTACCCTGTGGAGCACCTGTGCTAAAGACCACAGTGTCAGACACACAATTCTGAGGTCGTCCATGATCCACAAAATCAGGGGAGTGTCAATGTGCATGTTTTTTTTTTTTTTTTTTATTTCTCTCCCAGCAGTGCAGGCCAGATGGTGTTGAATGCACTTGAGAAATCAAAAAACATTATCCTCACTAAGCCCTGGGCCTGTCCAGGTAGGTGTAGGTGAGATGAAACAGATGTATGATGGCATCATTCATTGCAACTTGGGGTTGATAGGCAAACTCCAGTTTGACCAGAGGTTGGAGGTACTCCGGGATCAGCCTCTCAAAAGCCTTCATAATATGAGTTCAGAACCACTGGTCTGTAGTCATTGAACATTAGTATATATCAGGACCAGTGTCCTCTCCCCCCTGGTGGGACAGCTCACAAACTGGGTAAATGTAGGAGCATGATTAAAGTCTTCATAGATCGTAAAGAAGACGTCAGGGTGTCTGGTCTGAAGACTGGTGGTGACCGTCTGTATAATGTAACATGCAGCAGTGGTGTTAGCGGATGGAGGAACGTAAACAGTGATTATTGTGTGTGAAAACTCTCTGGGCAAATAAGTGTCCCATAAGAGTCCCACAGTCAGCAGTGCCAAAAAAACTTACAAGGGTACAAGGCAAAGGCACAGTAAGTTTACGGAGGTCTTGCCTAGGGACTCCTACTGGAGGTAGGCCACAGCTGGGATTCAAACCCTGGTCTCCTGCATAGAGGGCGGTAATCTTACCACTACAATATCCAGCCGCTATTTAATCCATTTCTCAGACAAGACAGAGGTTATTCAGACAAGACAGAGGTTATTTTGTTTGGTCTTAAAAATCTTAGAGGCACTATGTCTACATTTAAATTTACATTTAGTCAATTGGCAGATGCTTTTATCCAAAGCCACTTACAAGTGAAGAACAAGGCAAGCAAATCTAAGTCAAGGAGAAAAAAAAAACATCAAAGCAAAGTGCTATCAAAGAGTGTTTCTGTTTCTATAAGTACAAGAGAGCAGAAAAGTTTTTTTTTTTTGCAAAGTGCCAAGGAAGATGTGGAAGACTTCTGTTTTCAGCAGTTTTTTAAATATTGAAAGTGCAGTGGCTGAGCGTGTAGAGTTTGGCAGTTCATTCCACCATCGTAGGATCACTGAGCTGAAGATTTTTCCTTGTTATCTACTGTGTGGTGCTGGTACCCCCAGACGTTGTTCACTGGCCCAGCACAGTGGACAGGAGGGGATGTAGATCTGAATGATTGAGTTAATCTGAATGTGATTTGAATCACCTTTTACTTCCATTTCTCACATACAACGGCCTTAACACTTTGAACTTAATGAATTCAAACACAAGTCAGCGCTTAAGTTAGACAAATAACACAAAAATCCAAATGACATGATACAAGTTTCCCATAAACTAGATGATTCCTTCTGGCATCCTCTGTAATGTGCTCCCGTCACAGTGGAAGTGGTTCTTCTTGGACAATGGTATTCACTCTAAATACAGAATGAAGCCATTCCCACACAAGTTTCAATGGACTTGATAATGGGACAATCACAGCTATCCCCTTTTAGTGAGGTGTTGATGATTAGTCAGCTATGCAGCAGTTTTCTTGATTCAGTGCATTTACATATCATGGCCAGTTGCAGCTCCATCAATGCATCAGAGCAACACAATGAAATAATGCATATGTAGTTGGCTGCATGGCTTTGAAATTACCACAAATTGGCTACTGAGTTGCATTGCATGTGCAGAAACATTGTAAATGTTGAATGTGTGTAACAGTGCAAGGTATCAATTTGTGAAAACATGTTGGTTTGCTGTGATATCAGCAAATGTCTAATCACATTTTTACCCTAGATAAGTATTAGTATTGTCCTCAAGTAACATTGTAAGAAATCTCAGAGTTATCTTTGACCAGGATATCTATATCAGGAAACTGCATACATAAAAGAAATCTCTAGAACTGCCTTTTCCACCTAAGAAACATTGTTAAAGTTAGGAGCATCCAGTCGCAAAGTGATGTTGAGAATTTGTCTATGCATTTGTTACTTCCAGACTGGACTATTGTAATTCATTATTAATAGTTTCTCCCAATAACTACTTTAAAAAGCCTCCAGTTAATCCAAAATGCTTCAGCCAGAGATCTGACTGGAATTAGCAAGAGACATCATATTTCTCCAATGTTAGCTTCTCTCCATTGGCTCCCTGTAAAATCCAGAATTTCATTTAAAATTCTTCTTCTCACATATAGAGCACTCAATAATCAAGCTTCATCTCATCTTAAAGACCTCATAGTTCCATATTTTCCCAGCAGAACTTTCTGAGTGCAGGTTTAGTTCCTAGAGTTTCCAAATAAAAAATAGAAGACAGAGTCTTTAGCCATCAAGCACCTCTCCTGTGGAACTAGCTCCCAGTTTAGGTTCGGGAGGCAGGCACCCTCTCTACATTTAAAACTTATCTTTTTTCTAAAGCTTATAGTTTATAGAGAGCTTAGAGATGGACAGGTGACTCTGACCATCTCTTCATTATGCTGCTATAGGTTAGTCTGCTGGGGGACCTCTACTGATACACTGAGCTTTTTCCCTCTATTTTTTTCTCCTCTATCCATTCAAATGCCACCATTGCATGCCATTAACTTTGTGTCTTGTCTCTCCCGTAGTTGTGTTTCCTCCACTCTGTGTCCCTCTCTCTGTACTTTTCTGCAGGTAACCTTGGCCTGGAGCTATTCATCTTCAGACTCCAATTGACCTGTCCAATGTTTTTGCTGGTTGTTGTTGTTGTTTTTCTTGCCTGCTGTGCCTTACCACTCACCCCAACCGGTCGAGGCAGATGGCCGCCCACCGTGAGCCTTCTGCTCATGGTGTTTTGCTGGAGGTTTCTGCTGGAGGTTTCTTTCTATAAAGGGAGTTTTTTCCTCTCCACTGTTGCCCAAAGCTTGCTCAAATGGGATTGTTGGGTTTTCTATGTATTTTTTTTAATATAATTATACTATAAATAAAATTTAATTGAATTTAATCACTATCCTTGATGAAAGTGACATTTTGCTTTTGTTGTTAGTTATACGA
Source organism: Anabas testudineus (assembly GCF_900324465.2). Classification (NCBI taxonomy): domain Eukaryota; kingdom Metazoa; phylum Chordata; class Actinopteri; order Anabantiformes; family Anabantidae; genus Anabas; species Anabas testudineus. Next base: position 272,923 of record NC_046613.1, on the reverse strand, counting down.
TGTATATATTTCAATTAAATTATTGATGAAACCTTGCCTCTTTTTGTCTTTTTGTTTCTAGCAACCACACCTTGGTTTGAAGCCTACAGGGAGAATTTCCTGCAGTCAATGCCTGCCTCCGACCACGAGTTCCTCAATCACTACCTTGCCTGTATCCTTTAAACAGAGCACAAATCTCATGAACTAGCTCTAGTCACATAATTTCTTCTCTAAATTCCAGTTGGGTTATGCATTGTCCTGGTTCTGCTTTGCTATCATTTTCTGTGTATTATATTAACCGTCAGGCAAGACTTACTGGTAGTTGATCATTGCCAGCCTACTGTAACTTTGGTTATTACTGACTGAATGTCATGATTCTATCAGAAAATTATTTGTTATATGTTTAACATACTTAAGTTTCTTAACACTGATAACTATTGTGCATTCTGTCCTGTTTTTGGCTTACTTGCTAATTCAAAATTTTAGTATTTGGTTTTAGGACTAGGATGTAATTGGTAACGGGTGAAGGTATCAAGATTTTGATGACAAAAGTAGCATACACAAAAGGCATAGTCTCAGACAGATGGCATGGGTGATTTGCATTTGAGATGAAGATCCTATTGATGAGGTCTAAATAAGGTTTTTAGAGTGATATAAGCTGCCACCAACATCTCTTCCCAGGAAGGCAGTTCATATTGGAGCAGGACAATATGAGGCCTAATAATGCATGTGCTACAACTGTGTGGCTGTAGATAAAGAGTGATGTGCTTTAGTGACCTGCTTACAGTCCACATCCGTTCCCTGTGGAAATTGTATGGTCCATCATGAAGAGGAGAATTGGGCAAAGATGATCACATACTGTTGTGCAGTAAAATCTTGTGTCCAAGATGAAGGGCAAAATATTATACTTGTGAAAGTAGTATAGGCAAAATAAAATCATTTTAAAAACAAACTAATGAAACAGGTGTGGACAAAAATTATAGTATTCTTAACTTAACATTTTGTTGCACAACCTTTTGAAGCAATCAGTGCAATCAGACAATTTTTTATAACAATTAGACTTCTGCACCTGTCAACAGGTTTTTTTTTTTTCAGTTGTCCCAGGTTTGAAGGGTCAGTTCTCCAAACTGCATGTTTTAGCTCTTTCCACAGATGTTCCTTGTGATTTAGATCAGGACTCATAGAAGGCCACTTCAGAATAGTCCAATGATTTGTTCTTAGCCATTCTTGGGTGTTTTTAGCTGTGTTTTGGGTCATTTTACTGTTGGAGAACTGTGACAAAGACTGTGACATTTGGCAGCATGTTTTGCTCCAGAATGTCTTGAAAGTCTTGAGATTTCATTGCAACCTGCACTGATTTAACATACCCTGGAGCAGGAGGAGAAAAGCAGCCCAAGAACATAACCAAGCCTCCTACGCTGTACCTCCTCCTGTTTCGCAGTAGGTACAGTGTACTTCTCTTTGTATGCTTCATTTTTGCGTGTGAACTTAGAGCTGATGTGATTTTGCAAAAAAGTTCCAGTTTTGTCTCAGAACCTTTGTGGTTTGTGAATATGCGTATTCTGTTTTTTTTACGATTTGCTTTCATCAGTGGAGTCCTCCACGGTCGTCTTCTATTAAGTCCACTTTAGCTTAAACACTGACTGATGGTGGGATCTGACTCTAATGTACCTTGACCTTGGATTTTACCTCTAATTTCTATGGAAGTTGTTCTGGGTTCTTTAGTTACCATTTGTATTTTCAGTCTCTTCAGTTTGTCATCAATTATCCAGTTGTGGCCATGTCCTGGGAGGTTGACTACAGTCCCATGGACCTTAAACTTCTGAATAATATCTGCAACTGTAGTCACAGGAACATCAAACTAATGGGAGATGGTCCTTAGACTTGGTCCTTTGGTCAGTTTCAAGTAATTGAAACTGACAAACCTTTCTTTAGCAGAAAATACCGACAATTTTGTCCATGTCTGTTAAAGGGCATCGTGTTTATTTTTGAAAGTCCTGGTTTTCTTGAAATTAGGTTTGTATTTGTAATTAAAATTACATTTGCAATATTTATCTGAAAGATTGTTATTTCCATATTAACATTCTTAACAAACATTTGTTTTGCAGTACACAAAGAGCTGTTACTGCCAAAAATTCTGCTATGGTATTGTAAGGGTAATGGCCTTTATTTAGGCCATAAAAATTTTGGTAGAGTGGTTTCCCCTTGACACTAGTTTTAACAGTTAATGACAACAATAAATTATCTTTCTCTGCATATTTTGAAGTGTCCCTGGGAGGGTTGGGTAGGGTGCAAGGAAGGGCACCTTACATATAAATTGTGCCAAAGTAATGTGTGGACCATGTTTCGCACAATCAACACCAAACTGGAGAGAGATAGGTATATATCCCAAGAAGTTTCCCAAGGTGGTTAAAGTATCAAATTAAATTTAATTATATTATATACAGTGCATTGGGAAAGTATTCAGACACCCTTCAGTTTTCTTAATTTTTAAATGGACCAATTGGAAAAACATTTAGGTGTTTCTGATTCCCTTTGATCATTACTGAGATTTTTTTACACATTGTCTGGAGTCCAGCTGTGGTAAACTCCATTGGCACACACCATCAGTGCAGCACTCCACCAATCTGGGCTTTATGGCAGAGTAGCTAAACTAAAGCCTCTCCTCAGTGCAAAACACAAGCCTGCTTGAAGCATCTGAAGGACTCTCGGAATGTGAGGAACAGGATTCTCTGCTCTCATGGCTTCTTACTAGCCACTCAATTTAATTCAATTTCAATTCATTTTTATCTGTATAGTGCGAAATCACAACAGATGACATCTCAAGGCACTTTACAGTGTCAGGTTTAAGACCTTACAGAGTAATGCTAAGTCAGCTAGGGTAAGAATGTGATTAGACATAGTGTCTCTAAGATTTTAGGACCAAACAAAATAACCTCTGTCTTGTCTGAATTTAGGGGAAGGAAATTGAGGGGCATCCAAGTGGGCATCATCTGCATAGCAATGGAAATTTATAGTGTTTACTAATTACTGGAATCTATCTAATAGATACGAGTTAAACCACTTTAGTGCTGTTCCTTTAACCCCAATGACATGTTCCATTCTGTATAATAAAATGTTGTGATCTATGGTATCGAATGCAGCACTAAGATCTAACAAGGTGAATATAGAGAGAGGTCCACTGTCCAATGCTAATAGAAGATCATTAATGACCTCTACCAGTGCTGTTTCTGTACGGTGATGTACTCTCAACTTTCTTCCATTTTGAAAATTGTGGAGGCCATTGTGTTCTTGGAAACCTACAGAATGTATCATCCCTCTGTGAGGCTATAGAGAGGTGTGTGCCTTTCCAAATTTTTTACTTTCCAAAAATGTTGTGAGTTTGTTTTATTTGTCTCTCTGATGAATCTCCATGGTTTAAAGTTGTATCCTTGACCAGCTGATCATGACAGGCCTACTGGTGGTGTCATCCACTGAGGCAGTGCCTGTTGAGCAATTTCTCAAGCTTTCTCAGGAGCAGCACAGAATTCAGCACAGTGGAGAATACAGCAGCCCCAAGTGGTTTATCCCCAACACACTCAAGTACTACGTGTTATTGCATGACATAAACGAGGGAGAAGAACAGAGGTACTGGATAAAAACTTACTGTGTACAGTGGGGCTCTTAATTCTGAAACATTTAAAAAATTATTATTTTCATGTAAAACTGGAAAAAATGTAAAAATGTAAGCAAATTTGTGACGTTAACTGTATGAACATATATGAGTTTATCACTTTTATTAAAATATGTTTGGATAACAGGCAGGTAAATTTGATCTTCTCAGGTAGTGGTCTCATAGGTTGATGAGCAGTCTAAAAACACATTTTATTCCTTTCTGAAAAATGGTTTAAAGACTTAATCCTCTACAACTCAGTAAAATTATTGCAACCCCCACCCCCCCTCCACTGATGATGATGATAAACCAATAAAAATTTATTTTATTAAAAAAAACATATACCAACTTGTAACCTTTTGTACAACGACGTTAACATAGTAAAGATGTTAACTGCAGGTTCACAAAGTAAATCTAAAAATGTTCATAAATTTTTTTTTTACTGAGAACAGTTTTTGTGTCACACTTTATCTCACTGTTGACAGGTTTACATGAAAATGTGATGTTTTTTTTTAGTGTGGTCTCCGATTTCGTACCCCCCTGCACACATATACATTTCTGCCAATCTTCCAATTTATGTTGAAATAATTTTCTTCTTTTTCTACTTCTTTATTTAAATGGTATCAGATGTTGTAAAAGTAAAAATGTTTAGAATGCAAAAAAACTGCTACTTTATTGATTTGCTTTTATCACTAGTAAAATATTGCATGTTTGACCAGTGTTCCTCCTTTCTCTTCAGGGCAGATACATTGTATGAGGATATGAAACAGAGATATGGTCCTCAGGGTTGCTATCTGTTGAAAATTAACTCTCGTACTTTCTCAAGTGAAGATGATGAACAGATTCCAGACCCATGGAGTCAATACCTGCACAGAAATTTTCTGCATAATGAGGTAAACACTGTAGCTTTACCCACATGAACTGAACGTAGTGTCAACGGTCAGCTTCAGCTTTGGAAAAATCTACATCCCCTTGACTTACGCCCTATTAAAGACAAAGCTTGGCCAGTGGTGAACCTGCAAATCTCCTTTAAGCTGGATGTCATTTCATTCCGTTTCCAGGCCTAAAATCTGCATGTGTAATTACATGAATCATATATTTATTTATTTATTTTTAGCAATGCACAAATTTAGAAATTTCAAGTTCCTGGAAAGCATGAATCAGGTGGAGGATCAGTCCATTTTGTGTACCAAAATGCGTCTTGTTAACATTGTATACCTTGTTGCAGAATATGCTCAATGATGTAGCTCCAACTACAATCAGTGATGCTGTTGAGAACAACTTCAGTGCAACTGAAGAAGACTGCCAGCACTCAGCAGAGAAAGGTCAGGCAATTTAACAACTCTGAAAACATTAAGACAATCACAGATAAATTAACCCACCTTTCTGTATGTTTCTGCCTGTTTTCACTGGAACAATACAAACACATTTTACATGTTTGCCTGCACCTAGGAGACTGTTGCCAACTTTGGTTGATCGTGGACCGTGCAGAAATTGACTACAGTTTAAATGTGTTCCTGGCTGTGTGTTTCTGTGATATTGTTAACATTAATTCCTCAGTGTGTTACTGGCAGTTTTGAAATCTAAACTTTTTTAAACAGTGTTTCACCAATTTTCTCCTCATGTTGTCCTCATGTTCCTCTAGCTGTCCGTCCAGTATGTATGCAAAATGTTGGCTTTGTAATGAAACAAAAAAAATGTGAGTCAACCTTTGTAATTACAGTTTATCAGCACAGGAAGTAATCTTGCTATTGGGTGGGAGGTGGGCATAGGGTTACTATATGCACATACTCACTGTATGATTATAAAGTGCCTCACCACCAAAATCTGTGAGCCACGCTTTTTAAAATAAGTCTGAGGGAAAGGAGAAAACAATGCTGACCAAATGTCACATGTTTGTGATTAAGTTTATTGTTTAAAATGTTTTCTATCAGGCATAGTGTCAAACAGCATTGAAAGCCATCCACTCCAGCTGGACACAGTAAGCAGCTCGGGGAACCTGCAAACTGTAAGTGCTGTTAACACCAACCTAAAGAAAGAAGCAAGAGATCCAGAGAGTTTGGCAGGAGCTTCAGTGAGCCATGGGACATGTCTCACCCTGAATGACCATGATCGTATCAGACAGTTCATCCAGGAGTTTACCTTCAGGGGCCTGTTGCCACACATAGAGAAGAACATCAGACAGCTCAATGACCAGGTGCCACGTCAAATCTTAATCCCCAACACACTGAAACATTGGGATAAATGAGCATTGGTAATCACTAGAGCTACTTCAAAAGTGTATTGAATTCCAATAGTACTTCATCCTTAACACCTCAACTTTTAGTAACTGATAACTCACAACATCCTCTCAGCACTGAGGCACATGACATACTTTTCTGTCCACAGCTGATCTCCAGGAAGGGTCTAAGTCGATCACTGTTCACTGCAACTAAAAAGTGGTTTGGTGGAGGGAAAGTTCCTGAGAAGAGCATCAGTGAACCAAAGAGCTCATGTGGCCTTCAGTAAGTTCTTCAGCAGCACACTGTAGGATGTGTGATACGGTCCAAAAATGTATTTTCTGGCATTTTGTCAAAAACAATAAGTCGACAATATTTGTAAAATGTGAAACCTTCTGCAACTAACTTTGACAACATGAATTATACAACTTAGGAAATTTATAGTTATTGAATTCTAATATTTTTGCTCTGCCAGGGTGTATCTTGGCCTAAAGTATAGAAAAGTTGTTTGAAACCTCTCTCAAACTGCTTGAATTTAGCACTACCTTTTGTGATGTAATTAATGACAGCATTTGTTATGTTGTACCATCTGCTGTTTTTATTGTCATAAGGCACTTTTTTTGCAGAAGGATTTATGGGACGTTTGCTGAGTGTGTCTTTGCACTGGTGTCTGGCTGGTTTAGGCCTGACATGGGCAACTGAGTAGTCTGTCCTACTAAACAACATGACACAACTCAACTCGCACATCCTTAAAATTACGCATTAGATTAGACTAATAAATAACACACCATTAGCTGCTGGGCATGTACTGTATATATTGGCACTATGCTACACTATAAATGTACATTACTAGTTTGATGATTATTTTCTGTGATGTCAGATATCCCCCAGAAGCCCCTGAGTTGCAGATCAGGAAGATGGCTGATCTGTGCTTCCTGGTTCAGCACTACGAGCTGGCCTACAGTTGTTACCACACTGCCAAAAAAGACTTCCTGTCAGACCAGGCCATGTTGTATGCTGCAGGGTCACTGGTGAGAACACACACACTCATATATACCTATCCATTTGTCCTTATGAGCACCATGTGTTGGTAACTTTACTTTCTCAACCCACATCTTAAATTTACATTAAAACGGTCATGCTGCTTTTGTATTTTCAGTTGTTATTTTAATATTGTGGTGATGGGTTCTTATTTAAGAAGTTGTTAACAACATGATTAAATTATTATTATTATTAGCTTTGGTTGAGGGGGGTCTTTAAAGAGACAGCAGCTAGATTAAACAGTTTCAGGCAAATGAAAAGAGTTGTAAGTTGTCTAAAACTTTTTTCAGTACTCAACTCACGATGCAACATGATTTGACTTTTTCAAAGAAAGTTAGTCAGTTTAAGGAAAGTATAAGAAAGGGTTAGGCAGGACTTTCTAACAGGAGTTTTTTTGACAATAATGCAGTGTTTTGCTGTGCTGTGCTTGTAATCTTGCACTTGAGACTGTGGTTCTATTTGCGACAGAGCTAAGTCACACTGGTGTGTTCCACAATGGAATGTCAACTGCATGTGTGACTTAATGTAATTGTTCAGTACTTTAATTGTGTGGCTAGTAACAGAGATCACAGTATGAGCTGTCTCACCAAGCTTTCAGCTCTACTTGTTTTGCTAGAATGCACCGAAGAATTTTACTGTGCCCCTTCCAGGTTTAACTACACTGCCCGTCCAAAAAAACATGTGGATTTAATTAACCAGCCAGCCTTATCCAATGTAAGAGCCTCACACTGGATAATTACTGAATTGATGATTATTTTTCAGCTGGCAACACGTTATTTAACCCTTACTTATGGAGAAAGTAGCTTCTCATTTTTTAAATAACCATGTCGGAAGACGCTGTGGTCATGGAAAAGATGTTAATCTGTTTCAGAAGGGTCAAATTATTGACAGGCATCAAGCAAATAAAACATCTAAGGTGATTGCTGAAACTACTAAATAAAATGAATGCAATTCTGGACAAGAGTAAATGTGACATTGCAGAAACTTATTGAAACAATACCACGGCAAATGTGTGGCACAATCAAAGGTAAACAAACTGACAAAAGCTAACCAAATATTAGAGTGTCTGACTTGTTTTTTCTTTTGGTGGGCAGTGTATGCTCATTGTAAGGAGCCGACAGTAGGAGTATAAAAATCAAAATCTCTAGAAGAAAAAAAAAAAAAAAAAAACTAAATCTCAGCTCACATTTACTAATTCACAATACACAAAATAAACCAATACACTTATTATTAGTAACAATAAAGTACACTGTTATTTGTAAAAGAGTAGATTGTTTCTAATATATTACAAAAGTCCACAAAGTCGATTAGAGACGAACATTTAAGATTCCAGGCCTAGCAACATTAAATCTAATATTCCAACTAGTAAAAAAATCTAAAAAAAACACCAAATTAAACTGACCAATGGTGTGTTTCATTAATTCTTCTCTAGGAAATGGCTGCAGTGTCAGCCTTTCTGCAAGCTGGAGCTCCCAGACCGTATCCAGCACACTACATGGACACAGCAATGCAGACTTATAAGGATGTCTGCAAGTATGACCTAATGAAATAATATTTTTGTACCTAATAGGAAGTTTCAGCTGTTTGAGTGTGAATGTATTTTTATGGTGTTTGAGTGTGAATGTATTGTGTCCCAGAATCCCATTTTTAATACTTGTCTTCCTTTTGATAAGAAAATTTAGGCAAAGGATGTTTAATAGTATCTAGAGTTGTGTTTAGTTCCGTTTCAAGACTTTTTCTTTTTCAATTTAGTTAATTTAAATTTTATTACTAAAGCACCAAGCCAAAACAAAAGTAATTTCAAGGCACTTTACAATGTTTAACGTTTAAGACCTTACAAGATATAACTGTACACAGAATTATAGAGAAAACCCAACAATCCCACTTGAACAGCACTAGATGACAAGAAAAACTCCTTTTACTGGAAGAAAGCTCCAGGAGAACCAGGCTCAAGTGGTTTCAAACATTCAAGCACATCTGCAATTATTACCACATCTAATCTGCTAATTAACCACTGAACTAGTGAAGAAACTAAATAAAAACTCTTTCAAGACTGTAAGTCATTATGTGCAAGACCACAGTCTAATATTTCTGGCTCATTTACATTAGTCAGAAGTCAGTGTGATTTAAAAAAAAAAAAAAAAAAAAAAGTGCATTCTAATCAAGCATATAATATATAACTCTTCACCACAAGGTTGCATGATGGTACACACGATTGTTTATGGCAAATGTATCGAAAATGTATCTATTGTAATATTTTATTTTTTTTATAAAATGACACAAAACAAAATACTTCTTCTAATTCTAACATCCATTATGTTACAATATTTGTAGTTCGCTAATTCATCAGTAATGAGTTTAGGGTAACTGTTTATATTATGTGTATTTCACCTAACAGCATATCTTCTGCCCTGCACAGGAACATGGTGTTGGCTGAGCGCTGTGCTTTACTTAGTGCTGAGATACTTAAGAGTCAGGGAAAATACTCAGATGCTGCAACTCTCCTCATTAAGATGACCAGTGAGGTGAGGAAACACACATGGACTTTAGTTCTTTCTCCAAAAGATACAGTAGTGTGCAAGGCCACCATAAAATTTGTTTCTTAAGCAATGCTATGATGGCTATGTACAGTGCATTCAGAAAGTATTTAGACCCCATTTCTTTTTTTAATTTTTTTATCTTGCAGCCTGATACTACAGTTGTTGAATTTTTTTTCTTCTAATAAATCTACATTTAGTGCATACTGTAACATTTGAGGTCAAATACACTGCCTGCAGAGCTCAGAGATGAGATTATTGCAAGGCAATCTAGGGGATGCTGCAAAAGAAATTCTGCACTGAAGGTTCCCAAGATCACAGTGGCCTCCATAATTCTCAAATTGAAGAAGTTCGACACAACCAGGACTCCAAGAACTGGTTACCCGGCCTGGTCTGGTCTGAGAAGTGCCCGGTTACTCTGAGTCCTGCAGGTTAAAAAGTCTAAGATCCAGCCAACAACATTTACATCTAAATCAAACTGTTCACCACCAATCAGGTGGGGCTGGATGTGTTGTTTGCAAATTTCTGTTGTTTGCAGAAATCAGAGATTTCCATTCCTCTCCAGGTGTTAATAGATCTAGTTAAGGAGTATTATGGTGGCACCCTGCACTCCCCTATTGCTTTCTATAGGAAAACTTCAAGGGGTCCAAAAGGCTTAATTTGACCTGTGTGGCTTAATCTGACCTTTCTAAATAATTTAATTTATTTAATCAAAAGATTTCATAACCAGTAAGATTAATGCTACAGGCTCACTCATTCTAAGCTTAGCAATAGTCAATTGTTTCCACAGAGTTGGCACCCTTTGCTGGCAAATTGAAAATGTATGTGAAAATGTGACCAAGCTTCTCAGCACAATTCCTCTAGGAGTTCTAGGAGGCTATTGATGGCATCAGGACAAGGACTAATTCTAGCTTTGTAATGCTTGAAAGTCTGCAAGACCTGTTGTTCCTCATAGGCAGGACTTGTTTGACAAGAAGTGCCCAGATTATTCTTCAAAGCAGCTGATTCCTTGCTCTTATCTCTGAGAAATGTGTATATTATAAAGTTATTGGAACCTTTTTTTTGGGTGCAGGACTCTGACCTGCGCAGTGCTCTGCTCTTGGAACAGGCTGCCCACTGCTTTATTAATATGCGTAATCCCATGGTGCGCAAGTTTGCTTTCCATATGATCCTGGCTGGTCATCGTTTTAGCAAAGCAGGACAGGTAATCTTTTTTTAAACTTTTTGTTAATTTTGGTTCTTAAATAGCACAAACATGCAGACAAGAATTGTTAAGGTTAAACTGCAGTTTTATTCATTTCAAACCTGATTTCTTGTGTTAATTATCTTTCTTGTAGAGGAGGCACGCATTGCGCTCTTACTGCCAAGCCATGCAGGTGTACAAGGACAGGGGATGGTCTTTGGCAGAGGACCATATCAACTTCACAATTGGTCGTCAGTCCTTCACACTTCACAAACCAAAGGATGCTGTAACAGCTTTCAGACAGATCCTGACCAATGGCAGTAGACAGACAGCCACACAACAGGGCGCCTTCCTCAGAGAATATCTATATGTTTACAAGGTAAATAAAATTTGTAATCTATATGACTTTACAGGATACAGACAACCTTGAGTTAGTATGAGTAACCATAGTCCTGAGTGAATAACATTACCCAAGACTCAATGCTTCAGTATATTCTGCCACATTCATCCACCAACTCAAAAATAAGAAACAATTAAAGGAACACATCAGTCTTTCTTCAGCGCTGTCCAACTCTCCTAGAGTAGCTGCCTGTCTCCTGGAATCTCCTTCGTGCTCCTGAAAATGTGCTGGGAGACACGGCTAACCTGGCAATGGAACATATGTGACATCCTTTTTGTTTTTTGAGAAGTGTATGTGGACCAGATACACATTTTCACAGTGATGGAACCAAGTGATTTGTGGTCATGTATATGTATTGTGAAGGGTTGTCTGTCTGCCTGTCAAACCTGTGATAGAGTGGCAGCCTGTCCAGCTAGGAAATTTAACATGATAAGAGGTATAGATAATGAATGGATGGATGAACATATATTTTGGACAAATATGCAAAACCTGTACATGCCTTTTCAGAACCTATATGGTATGGTAACATTTATGGTATGAGTGCCTTTATTAATTATTTACACATTTTAATAACACAGATGTCATTCTGAAAGATTTAGATGGATAGGATTGTTTTGTAAGAATGATGTAAGACAAAATATAGAAATTAAAGAAACAATAGCTGTAAGTGCATTTACTGTATATAGACAGATTATCATAAGGAATCTTCTTCTTCTTCTTCTTTCGGCTTTTCCCATCAGGGGTCGCCACAGCGAATCATCCTTTTCCACCTAAATCTATCATGAACATCTTCTACCCTAACATTAGCCAACCTCATGTCCTCTGTTAAGACATCCATATATCTCCTCTTTGGTCGTCCTCTTGCCCTCCTGCCTGGCAGCTCCATCTCCAACATCCTTCTACCAATATACTCACTATCCCTCCTCTGAACATGTCCGAACCATCTCAATCTGGCCTCTCTGACTTTGTCGCTAACACAGGCAACGTGAGCCGTCCCTCTGATGTACTCGTTCCTTATTCTGTCTAACCTGGTCATTTACATTTACATTTACATGGTCACTCCTAAGGAGAACCTCAACATCTTCATCTCTCCTACCTCCATCTCAGCCTCTTGTCTCTGTCTCACTGCTACCGTCTCTAACCCATAGAGCAGAGCTGGTCTCACCACTGTCTTGTACACCTTTCCTTTGAGTCTTGCTGACACTCTTTTGTCACACAACACTCCTGACACTTTCCTCCACCCGCTCCAACCTGCCTGCACTCTCCTCTTCACCTCTTTTCCGCACTCTCCATCACACTGAACTGTTGACCCCAAGTACTTAAACTCCTGCACCTTCTTCACCTCAGCCCCCTGTAACCTAACATTTCTACCTTGATCCCTCTCGTTCAGACACATGTATTCTGTCTTACTACGACTGACCTTCATGCCTCTTCTTTCCAGAGCAAACCTCCACCTTTCCAGCTGTTCCTCCACCTGCTCTCTACTCTCACTGCAAATCACAATGTCATCCGCAAACATCATTGTCCAGGGTGATTCCTGTCTGACCTCATCTGTCAGCCTGTCAATCAACATAGCAAACAAGAAGGGACTCAAAGCTGATCCTTAGATTATCATAAGGAATAATTAAATTAAATAGACTTACATAGGTTCACAAACAAGTTCACAAATAAGTTTTCTTTGTGGTTTTCAGAGTGTGATGGAGGAAAATGAAGTCAGCCTACCCCATCTGCCTCTGCCCTGTATCAACAGCTCAGCCACAAGGGTCTATTTTGGACGGGAACGCCGTCTTGCAGAAGGTAATGCACTAATTGACAATTTGTGATCTCCAAGCCTAATGAAATCCAAAGAAATGTTTGATGATTACAAGAGTGCAAACTTTTGACCTTGAACCCATATTTCCAGTCGGTATGTGACTTAATCTGTGTTAATAGTCATTTTATAATGCATGAGCAAACCTTAAAGCTGACAAATTATTTTGTTTGCAACAGTGCAAGTGACTCAGCAACATTGTTAGTTTTGTCAGGTAAAGTCAGTGTGGTGCAAATCATGAATCCTATGACCTTTCTTTCATCAGTCTCTTCCTCAGTTCTTAACCCAATTTTAGTAGTTTCAGCAATCCCTTTGCTTGATGCATGCCAATAATTTTCCACGACCACAGCGTGTGTCTTTTGACATGGTTGTTTAAGAAATGAGAAGCTAATCACTGCATCAGTTGGGGTTAAACAACTGATGCCAGCTGAAAAATAATCCATGCAGTTATTATTCAATGGGAGGTTCTTACCTATTTGCTTAGTTAAATTCAGGTGCCGACTTTTTATTGGAAAGGGTACAAGTCTGATCTGAACAGTAACAATAGAATTTATATTTTGGAACAAACATGGGGCTCAGAGGAATGACTGTGTGACAGGAAAGAGTATACAACTATAACAACTGAATTTCCTATTCTAATTAATTAATGTGTGTAGGGGAGAAGCAAGCAGCCACTCATGTGTCCCTGGACCAGGAGTATGACCAGGATTTGGCAGCCATGTGGTGCCAGCTAGAGGAGCAGCTTGTGGCCTCTGCCAACCGGGGGATTGTCCCAGTAAATTTCCTGCCCACCCAGTTCTGCCTTAACAGTAAAACAGACAACCTGCGCAACCCACTGGCTGTAGTGGAGGGTAAGAGGTCCTGGCAGACATGGAACTTGGTATCTAGACTAATACATATAGACAGTACAAAATCTGACAGCTGCTTGTCTTAGGAGTAGAATTACAGCACTTGTATGTATACTGTTAAACATATCACAATATAGAGTAACAAATTTTGCACTCAGAGAGAGATAACATAAGTACAGAAGTCCACCTTGGGTGTGTGTTGGTAGTGGTAGTAGAGGTCCTCACAGGTCCAAATTCTGCTCAGTCTAATTAGGTTAGGTCTCTTTTCACTCTTTTACGAAGAGTATAAGTAGGTCACAGCTAGTGACACATCAGCGTGTACGTGTTGCCGGTGTTTGCATCACACATGTGCTCACATCCTTGTCAGGTCAGAACCCTCTTTTTTTTTAAATAAATGTATTTATATTTGGGGTGGGTTAGATTTCTCATGTCTGTTTGGGGCAGGTCCAAAGTTTTGAGTCCACGAAGAATTCTAAGTGGTAGTAGAGATACAGACAGTTAATCTAAAGAGAGAGGTGGGATGACAATGAGGATGCAGTTTCGTCATCATGGATGTGGTAATTGGGTCTCCATGGTAAGGTAGGCCACGGTAGGCTACCCAGGGGCCCCTCTGCTGACACGTGAAGAATCATAATATGAACCGTTATATCATTAAATTGCACATGGCCCTCATTTAGTCTATCTCTGCAGAGCCTATCATAGTGGAGGTGATGTTCAGGAACCCTTTGAAGGTTTCTCTGGCTCTATCCAAACTCTCACTCCTCTGGAGGTTCACTCCTTATTCTCCATCAGAAGAGAAAACGACTGAAGAATTGGCTGGAGAGACCATCACCAATGAGGAGACCCTGGCACTACAGGTGGGCAACCTGATAAAATTTAATTTGAGAAATTGTGATTTTTAATTAATTGTAATATATTCACCTATAAAAGCCATAGTCTCTTATATTCATTCATCTTACAGATAAAACAAAAAGATGAGACTGTCACCACTGAGACCATCCTGGAATTTCACATGGGTCCAGAAGAGACCAAAGTGGTAAGGCGCTTGACTCTCTGAGTCATAAGAAGGCTCTGTTTATTTGTTCAGTGTGGGTGTTCCATATCATGGCAGTGGCATTAGCTATAAAAATGCATACATACCACTGAAATAACTGAAAATTTAAAAACCTCTAACAAATAATATTTGGCTTGAACCAAGCCATTGGCCCATGACATATCATGCTGAACTATTGTGCTGTTTATCATCCCTTTTAATGTTTATCTCAGGCTCGACTCCAGCTTTTGCCGCATAGAACTGGACAACTGAACATTGTAGGTGTAGTGTACTACCTTGCTGCAGCCTCCTCTGGAGAGATGTCTCCCGGCATTGAAGGTAATGCTCACAGATTTAATATTTTCTGTTATTATAGTTGGCTACTTAATATTTATTTTGCTGTTAGTAGTTATGTCTAATATATTTGGAGTAAGTTTTCTTCTGGTTGTGCGGAAGCTGGTGCAACTTGCTGTTGCTGCTCAACGGCAACTTCTAAGTAGTCTACGGCTTTATGTCCTAAATTAACTTTGTGCAATTGCACAATGTGAGACTGAAGCCAACGATCTATCCTCCAACTATGAACATTTCCGTAGTCCTACTATAATTTTGGCCTTATTTTGCGGAGAACAGGCAATTCTGGCCACACTCCTGTGTGAGTGGGCTAACATTGGCCTACCTGTTTGACACATTGCCCGGCTTTGTGACCCTTCCGGTCTTAGCAGTCCACAATGTGGGCCAGCAAGGGACATCTCATCCAGGATCTCTGTATTGATTGTAAGCTTGATTTTCTCTGTTTGACTAAAACATGGCAACACCCCAGCGATTTTCCCAACTAATTGACTCTACTCCTCCAGGTTTTATTTACATTTGTCAATCCTGTAGCTCTTGCTGAGGCGGTTTTAATGGAAAGTCCTGTCTGTGTCTGTACCAGCCTTCCATTCATGGGAATCTATTGTCTTTAAACTGTCTGGACACACTCCCACCATCATCACTACAGTTTAGCGTCCCCCTAAGCCGCACAATGACTTTTTAAAATGATTAACTTATAAAAATAAAATTGTTAGGGGGTTTCAATATATATATGAACAGTAAGAATCTTCCTCTCACTAGAGATTTTTTTTATCATGCCGTGAGAGTTTTGCATTCCACCAATACATTGATTTTACCACACACACACTAAAGGACATACTCAGGACTTAATCTGTTGTTCTGGTCTCACTCCCTCCAACTGCACAGTTGATGAACTTTACATAAGTGATCACTTCCTCCTTTCATTTAACATTTTCTGACACCCTGTTCTCTAGTATCGACGATATTCTTATTCCAGACTATTTATCCACCCCTGATAGCTCAATATAACAATGGTTTAACAAACATTTCTTAATTCTCTTGACCCAGTCAATGAAAGATAAAGGTCGACAACTTTAGCAACTCTACAGGAAAACTGGCCTTACCATTCACAAAGAAATACACAAAACTCACATATTACACTAGGACTCAATTGCTAAAACTAAATCTGACGACTATTCCTGCCTGATCTGCTCCACCAAAGGTAGTACCAAAACGGTATTTTCATTATTAAATAAACCTCTCCAACTGTCAGACTCCTTACCCCCCTCACTTGTACAACTGAGGCATGCAACTGTTTAGTGCAATTTTCTTTATGAAAAAAATCTAAATATTTATCAGCACCCATGTTCTAACTCGCTGCCTTTCTCCTTCTCTGAACCTCTCCTGTGTTGTCAGACATTCTCCAGCTTGGGTTTCAGAGATTTCAGACCTCATCCATAAATCCCCTCCCCATAGCCTCGGTCAAATCCTGCCTCTCCTCTTATGTTTCCTTTTACATCTGCCATCATACATGCCTCACTCACCACTGGAACTCTTTCCACACTGCAGCTGTCACCCCAATTGAAAAAATAGATACCAACAACCGTCCCATCCAAACCAAAAAAACTAAAAATAAAATAAAGGGAGCACATAATCATTCCAATGTAAGTCCAAGTCCATCACACTTCTGGGATATCAACCTGTGAATCCGTTTCATCTGCGGCTGTGCAAATGGAACAGTTGGAGATTAGAGGTAATTAGCAAGACAAACCCTATAAAGGAAGGGTTCTGTAGGTGGTGGCCACAGACCATTTCCCACTCCCCATCCTTTCTGGCAGATTTTTTGTCATTTTTGCATGTTGCTATTGGGCTGCAGTTACAGCGGTTTTGCAGTGGTTACAGCTCTCTTCCCGGTGATATCTTTTTATTTATTTTATTATCTTATTCATATTGTTTTAGTGTAGATAAATAACTGGTTTTGGAAATTAAGTTATACCCTCTCAGATCATGGTGTTTGAGAGAGTTTTTATCTCCGTTTTTATCTTTGGATTCATATTTTCACTCATTTGATAGGCCGGTGTCTGGCAGCTGCTCCATCACCATGGAGCCAGCCCCTTTGTTTACACTCGGCATCAGCTGATCTTACTGAGGATGCTTGGCGTAAAAGATCAAACTTTGTCTGTAAAGTGCCTTAAGATGACTTCTGTCGTGATTTGGCGCTATACAAATAAAATTGAATTGAAGTGAATTGAATTGTTGACTTTAAACATCCCAAAATAGATCAGAAGGGAGACAACGAGGGGATACAAGGGAGGCAGAAAACAGCAGGGAGGAATTAAAGAGCGGGAAGAGCGATGCACAGAGAGAAGGTGAGAAGATTTGAGCCGCATCTCCCCTCTCTGATTATGGGTAATGTGAGATCACTAGACAATATGATGGATGAACGGACAGCTCTGGTGAGCATGGAGAAAGTCTTTGTCAAGTGCAGTCTGATGTGTCTTACAGAGACATGGCTGCGTGACTAATCCAGACTATTTCCAGATTAATATAGACGGGTAATATAGAATGTTTCAGCACCGTGCACTGACCGGAGGCGAGAGGAGAACGGTAAGAGGAGAAGAGGGAGGCTTGCCGTTCTTATTAACAACAGGTTAATAAGAATGGCCAACAGGCCATCCTAATCGTGTAACTGTGAGAAAGTATGTCTGTAGCCCTAACATTGAACTGCTGGCTGTGGGACTTGGTCCATATTACTTGCCCAGAGTGTTTTCACATACCATTAATCGCTATTTTCCACCCAAGAGGAACTCTTGGGAAAAAGTTGTGTGTAGTTCCTATGAATAAGACAGTGTCCCATCCCAGTCTCCTCAATGATTACAGAGCAGTGGTTCTGACCTTACATATTATGAAGGCTTTTGAGAGACTGATCCTGGAGTCCCTCCGGGCTTTGTTCAAACCCTTACTTGACCCCCTCCAGTTAGCCTATCAACCCCAGGTGGATGATGCCATCATACATCTGCTCCATTGCACCTACACCCACCTGGACAAGCCCCGGGGCCTTAGTGAGGATCATGTTTTTTGATTTTTTTTAAAGTGCATTCAAAACTATCTGGCTGCGCTGCTAGGAGTGAAATTTAAAAAACACAGGTTGTCACACCCCTGATTTCATGAATCATACAGTGGCAAGAAAAATGTTGTGAACCTTTTGGAATTGTTTTCTGCATTAATTTGTCATAAAATGTGCTCTGATCTTCATCTAAGTCACAACAATAGAAAAACACAGTCTGCTTAAAATAATACTACACAAACATTATATGTTTTCATGTTTTTAGTGAACATAACATGTAAACATTGAACCTTTGGACTTAATAAGTGGTTGACCCTTCTTTGGTAGCAATAACCTCAACCAAACGTTTCCTGTAGTTGCAGATCCGACCTGCAAAACGATCTGGAGTCATTTTGGACCACTCCTCTTGACAAAACTGTTTCAGTGTAGCAATATTCTTGGGATGTCTGAGGTGAATGGCTCTCTTAAGGTCATGCCACAGCATTTCAATCGGGTTGAGGTCAGGACTCTGACTAGGCCACTCCAGAGGGCATATTTTGTTCTGTTGAAGCTATTCTTTTGTTAAATTACTTGTGTGCTTTGGGTCATTGTCCTGTTGCATCACCCATCTGTGGTTCAGTTGACGGACAGATGGTCTTATGTTTTCCTGCAAAATGACTTGATAAACTCTGGAATTAATTTTTCCATCAATGACAACAATCCGTCCAGGCCCTGAGGCAGCAAAGCAGCCCCAAACCATTATGCTCCCTCTGCCATGTTTTACAGTGGTGATGAGGTTTTGATGTTGGTGTGCTGTGCCTTTTTTTGTCCATACATAGTGTTTTTTCCAAACAACTCAATTTTGGTTTCATCTGTCCACAGAATATTTTGCCAGTAGTGCTGTGAAACATCCAGGTCCTCTTTTGCAAACTTCAAACGTGCTCCAATATTTTTATTGGACAGCAATGGCTTTCTCCGTGGTGTCCTCCCATGTACTCCATTCTTGTTTGATGGTTTCCTTATTATAGATGTGTCAACAAAAATGTTAGCATTTGCCAGAGATTTCTGTAAGTCTTTAGCTGACACTCTAGGATGCTTCTTTACCTCATTAAGCATTCTGCGCTGTGCTCTTGCAGTCATCTTTAAAGGATGACCACGCCTAGGGAGAGTGGCAACAGTGCTGAAACTTTCTCCATTTGTAGACAGTCTGTCTTACCGTGGACACATGAACATCAAGGCTTTTGGAGACACTTTTATAACCCTTTCCAGCTTCATGCAAGTCAACAATTCTTGATCATAGGTCTTCTGAGAGCTCTTTTCTGCGAGGCATGGTTCACATCAGGAAGTGCTTCTTGAAACCAGTAAACCCAGAACTGGTGTATGTTTCTAAAGGACAGGACAGCTTTCAGCAACACATCCAACATCATCACACTGATTGGACTCAAGGTTGGCTCATTCCTGGCTTCAATTAGCTCTTAGGCTAGGGGTTCACATGTGTTTCTCTCGTGGGTGACTCAAGGTCACTCGTTTGTGTCCGCCTACGCTCGGGGACCGCAGGCTCGCTCTTGTTTGTATATGTGCGTGCACAGCGAGTGGGTAGAACTTGAAGTCTTCATGTGTCCCTAAAACCTTTCTGCAGTGGCTGTAGTTGATCCACTTAGCTTGTTCGGCGACTTATTGAAGTAGCCTACAAGGTGGAGAAGAGCTATGAAAATACATTACAAATAGCGCGATGCAAATAAAAAACAATGACCCACAAATAGCGGTGCGACCCTAATTGGTCCGGGTTACCGGGGGCTGTTATTGTCGATGGACAGGTGTCGCTATGTGACTGCAGACTACAGTAGGCTGCATTGACTTCCTTAATTTTCATTTAACCCGCCGCAAACGCATCTCTTTGACTTATAATGTCCCGCTGGGCAGCAAGCTTTTTTTTTTTGAAGTGTTGTGAACGCAGCACTGGGAGAATGTCTGCGTGTGCTTCATAGAAACGAGGCCGCTAGCCAGGCTGAAAACTCTCCATGGCAACGCTGCTGTCACTCATCGAGAAATGTTTCTCTGATTGGATTAAGCCCGGCCGATGTCCTGCCCCCGAGACCCATGTACCCCACTGTGATTGGTTGGTTCGTTCAGCTTCGCACCAACACTGTAATACATATAAAACTCGCAGGCCGCACTAACATTAAACTTTCATATTAAGGCAGGGGGCCACAAATGATCGTCCCGCGGGCCAATTGCGGGCCGCGACCTTGAGACCCCTGATAGTCTAACCAATGTGTCAATTTAGCAAAATATGGGGGAAAAAAGGGTTTCGGGGGGCAAGGTTTTTCATTGGGACCCCACCATACACAGTCAGTTGACATTTTTGCAGATTTACTAAAAAAGAAAAACTGAAATATCAGTCTGTTTGAATTCTACAGACTGTATCTTGTACCATTGTGTGAAGAAAGTGGCAGTAGTTTTTGGAGTGCATTTATAATTCACCTGCCAGCCGAAAAAATATAATCAGTACATTGTTGATCCACTCAGCAGCACACATGATTACTTCTTCACTACATGATGCTTAAGTCTAAAGCCACAGGCCCATACAGTGTTACACATTGCAGGATTGCACCAGCATATCGGAAAACGTGGCTGTGTTGCTTCTGTAAAAGTCCTCCAAACAGGGTAGTCCGATTTAACCAGTTGACCTGTTCAGTAAGTTGAAATACTTTTCAACTTACTGAATTGCTTAAAAATTAGTTTTATAGGCAGTGGATAGAAAACAAAAAGTAGTTGGGATGATAAGATCATCTTTATGTGTGTTTGGATGTATACTTGTCACATTAATAAAACTAACTGACTACAATGAATTTTGGCTTGTGGGAATTAAATTATTCTTCTAATTTAATGACACATTCTGTCTATATTATATTTATTCAATTCAATTCAGTTTTATTTGTATAGCGCCAATTCACAACAGAAGTTATCTCAAGGCACTTACTACAGTGTAAGGTTTTAGACCTTATAGAAAATATTTATACAAAAAATTATAGAGAAAACCCAACAATCCCATTTGAACAAGCATTAGGCAACAGTGGAGAGTAAAAAACTCCCTTTAGAGGAAGAAACCTCCAGCAGAACCAGGCTCACAGTAGGCGGCCATCTGCCTCAACCGGTTGGGGTGAGTGGAAAAAGAAGAGAGAAAAGAACAGCAGGCAATAAGACAACAACATTATTATTACATTAAAGTGTATTGCATAAAAAAAGGATAAATTATTCAGGATGTTTCTTTAATGCCACACTAACTCAAAGTGTTAATTTCCTTACATCTACAGGCCAGCAGAAAATGGACACGATGATGGTATATGGAAGACAGGACCTGAAGATCCAGGGCCCACGACTCAACCAGACCAAAGAGGACAAGATGTCGGTTCAACATGGTCCTGATCGACGTCTAAATCCCATCATAACACCACCCATGCCCCTGATGGAGGTACCTGTAACTGTGGAGACAGTACTGCAATTGTAATAGATTCTCAAATATCTACTTAGGAAGACCAAAGATGTCCTTATTAGTTTTTATTGTCCCAACCCAATATAAGTAATTTTATGTTTAGTAAATTAAATGCATTTACTATTATTTAATTACTTTCCTACATAAAACAACAGACGAGCATACTTTGCCTAGTTTGCAATACTGTGACAATGACATAAGCTCACAGGCACACCACACCTAGGACCTCAGATTAGCTCAGCAATGGAATAATCTAATGAATCAATTAATTGCATATATTTCTGTACCCAACCCAGCTGAATGGGAGAAGGGAAAATATCCTTTTGATTTATTTTTTAACTTAAATTTACTTCAATGTTAGATTTTAAACCAGTTATCAATAATCTTTTATTGTTGAGGAAGTGGAAATGTGGTTGTTTTCTTTGTGAGCTACTGGGCAGTTGAATTTCCCTTTGGGGATGAATAAACATCCAACCATCCATCCATCCATCATACAGCAATCCTGATTTCATAAACATTTTTTATAATATACAAAAATTACATTATTAATTATTTTTTCTCCACCTTTGTTTGATATAGGTTTTCATTTGCTCAGCAGCTCAGAGTGTCCTTTGACATATTTTTCACTTTTATAATGTACCAAATGTTTTTAGTACATGACAGTTGTTTGCTTAAAGTAGTTTGGCATTGTTTTACTGATATAAACCTTACCGTGTTTGGATTGCACCTCTCAAACCTGTATATATTGTTCAACATTACTGGGGCCTAGACAGTTGTACTGTGTAGGCAGTACATCATAGTTCTGCTCTAATTCACTCCCATACCTTAAATGTAATGTAGAGAGACCTTCTAAAACTAGTTGCCTGTCTACCTTGTTAACCTTATTAGTTGTGAGATGTTCAATTTGGTGCTAGCTATTTATTTTGTTTTAGTCTTTCATTTTCTTTTTTGAGCGTTTCCAGTCTTTTGTTACCTCATTCCAGCTTTTTGAAATGTGATGCTGCTATCAAATTCAAAATATCCAGATGTCTTTCCAAAGACAAATTAAACACATTGATATGGGTCTTTATTTTCAAAAAAATCAAATTTAATGTAGGTTTTATCAGCTGCAAGGTTGCACTACTACGAGTTATGCTATACCAGTGCGTTCACCAAATTAAGACGTTTTACCTTTAATGTGATTTACTTATTTCTAGCATGTAACATTTTTGATAAATGTGTAGATAATTTTGAGAATTTGCGATGATATTCCATTTATTGTTTACAATCCTTTGATGTTGTCATGAATTCTTCTTGATATAAACAGAAGGTCATGCAGTTTTGCCTCTTAGTTAAGCTTTTTTGTCTGTGTGTTTTTTTGTGTGTGCTTGTCAGGTTTTCTTCCTGCAGTTTCCTACTGCTCTGCTGTGTGGTGAGATCAGGAAGGCCTATGTTGAATTCTGTAATGTCAGTGGTGTTGCTTTGAGCGGTCTACGAGTTTCATCTACACACCCTGATTTCTTCACCTTTGGTAGTCAGGCAACGACACCCCTTACGCCCCTCAGTCCAACTTCAGCTGAAAACTGCTCAGCCTATAAAACCTTGGCCACGCCCCTTCAGCCAGACTTCGTGGCAACTGAAATGTTAGTTTCAGCTGAAGATTTCAGCCAGCCATCAGGTGTAATGGAGATCCCATTAAATGGCAACATGCTACAACCAGGGGAATCCACTCAGCTGCCTCTCTGGCTCAGAGGACCAGACCAGGAGGGAGTCCATGAAATCAACTTCTTGTTCTACTACGAGAGCACAGAGAAAGGAAACAAAATCAGGTACAAATTAAATCAACTGAAAGATATGCATAATAATAATAATAAACCTTTACACAAACATGCTTAGCCTGTATCATGAAGAACAAGCTCACATATTAAATTAAAGTGAATCGTGTTTGTATTTACAAGACAGCAAACCTGTATCTGTGTGCCAATGGCTCAAACACACCTGCAATTATAAGAATAAAGTCTGTTAATTTCAGTAGAAATGTGTGCACACAGGTTATCGATCTTGTAGGTTATTTCCAGGAACTTGTTAGGTACATGAGAGCTTCATCTGTGTTTAAGTTTAAACTTTTGCACTGGCTCATTCACATATTAGACTGTAGCAAACTGGCTGAAGCCCATTTGATCCAAACTCATTTGTTTAGGTTCCATCTGACCAAATTATGTGCTGCAAACATTCATCAGGATTTTTTTCATGTTCTTAATGTTTAATCTTTCACTTTAAAGATATTTTGTGAAACAACAATTTCCACGTATAGTCCGTGTGCCAATTCTAATGTTTATCAATGCAATGTTGGGTAAATAGTGAATTGTGTGTAACTTCATTTGTGAGGATGGCCACTGTTTATTGAACCCATCTACAGTACATCATCTCTGTCTCTTTCTTCTCTGTCTTTTTGTTAAGTCATCGGGTGTTACGTCACACAGTCTTTATCTGTGCCAGTCGGTCTCTGAGTGTGCAGGCATCGGCATGTCGCAGCAGTGCTTCACATCATAGTCTAGATAACAAAGGAAACTGTGGAACACTGGTCTTTATTGATGTGGAGAACATCAATACGGTAAGATACACAGTATGCTGCACACCTCTAGTTAATACTTACAGTTGCAATCAGAATTTATGGCCACCCAGCACATTTATCTTCAGAAAGGCCTGATATTTCATGGATCAAGAATCCATGATGTCACTTTCTGCAGCAACAAAACACCCCCAAAACAGGAGAAGTGAGGTACAAGGCAAGCAAATACATGTCTGTTTAATGAGGTGCAAATGCAAGATTGTTTTTTTTTTTTTGTCCTTGTGCCGCTGTTTTTTAAAACTGAAAGTGGGGTTGCTGAGCTTGGAAGTGCTTTCCGCCATAGTGCAACCAGTGAGCTAAAGAGCTCAGCTTGGGATCTTTTGCTCTTGGCAGGAGGGATTGTAGACCTTGATGAGGGAGTTTAGCTAGGCAGGTGCTGTTGAGTTGACCACTCTGTATGCAAGGGTCAGGGCTTTGAAACTGATGCTGGCAGCTACACAAAGTAGCAGAGATCTGAAGAGTGGCATAACGTGTATATTTTTATGATTAAAATTATAACATGCTTTTCTACCTAGCTGGTACTCA
The DNA here is from genome assembly GCF_900324465.2 of Anabas testudineus. Taxonomy (NCBI): domain Eukaryota; kingdom Metazoa; phylum Chordata; class Actinopteri; order Anabantiformes; family Anabantidae; genus Anabas; species Anabas testudineus. The sequence continues at coordinate 248,213 of NC_046613.1, read as the reverse complement.
AAGCACTTTACACTGCGTCTCATTCACCCATTCACATGGGCAAGCACACACCGATGGCAGAGCTGCTATGCAGCTGACCTGACTCACCGGGGGCAACTTGGGGTTCAGTATCTTGCCCAAGGACACTTTGGCATGTGACGTGGCAGCCGGGAATTAAACCACCAATCCTGTGATGGGCAGTCAACTGCTCTACCTATTGAGCCACAGCCACCCCCAACTGTCTAACTATTTACTGTGATATATTATTAAGTAGTCTACATGTAATCCATACTTTACTGTCAAATCTAATTAATTCAGTACAATTCAAAATCCCTTTGACAAATGTATTATTATGTAACATCAAACCGAGCATGTGGCTCAAGATCCTGGTGGACTGGTCATACTGGGCTCTGAGACTAGCAACTTTCTGTGATCGCACTTCAGATTTGTGTGGGTATGTGTGTTCAAAACCTTTGTGTTTTGTCTCATAATGCTGTTTGACATTGGTACTTTAATAAGAGCCACAGTTTCTATAAATCTCAGACACACTGGTTTAGTGCTCCCAGTGGGTAATAAGAACAGAAAGGAGTCTGTTCATTCTAGATTAAAAACTCTACTTTCACTGTCCACTTTTCTCTTTTTGGACATTTTTATATTTATCTCTTCCTTTTGCAGTTCTCGCGTCCACTAAATATATACCGTAAAGATTGAAATAGCCGTGCCGATTAAAATTAAGGTGTCCCGCCAGATTTGGAATCAAAACGTTTGGTAATGTCTGTAGCTCCGGGTCCGTATGGGACAGCTTCTGGGTCCGGATCCGCGGTCCGCCTGTCAGTGACCCCCGATCTAGCATATAGTACTTCATTTAAAAACAGCAATTTTAGATGGGTGGAATAATATAGCTATCTTGCAAAGGTCTGCTATTTAGAAAGATTGTTACTCAACCAAGTAATGTAATTGTAAAAATTCTAGATCACACAATATTTAATGTGTACGCCCTTTCAAACTCGGTAGGGTTGAATTATTTGATTGATTTAATTTTACCACAGTAGGCATCCTTTTGCTTTTGCTTTCAAGTTGAACAAATTGACACAGGTGAAACTTTGTGTTAATGACTCTCCTGTTGGCTTTCAGAGTGAAGCTGGCGTTCGCGAGTTCCACATTGTCCAGGTGTCTAGCAGCAGTCAACACTGGCGCCTCCATAAGTGTATCAACCCGGGCGAGGACAATGGTTTGTTGCACATGGAGTTAAAATGTGAAGATGTTTTTTTTTTTCTTTTTCAGTTAACATCTGGAATTGAACTAATATTCCTCCTATATTCATCTACCTCAAAGAAGTTTACGTTGGTGACAGATATCTCAGACTGTGGAATCTGATTGTGGATGTGAATGGCCACATATTCAATTGTCCCACAATGCTGCAACATTAGTGCTGCATTAAACATCTCTTTCTGTCTGTTCTACTGCAGATTGTAAGCTTACCAGCAGAGAAAGAGCCAAGCTGTGTTTCAAGGCTACACGATGCACACCCTACCAAGGTAATTTATACTGGGGAAAAAACAAAAAATGCTGCAATTTTCTGTTACCACATACAAGATAACAGTTTTGAATAAGCATGAGTTTGACTGCTTTGTCTGTTGTCTTATTGTTTTTTTAGCTAGCTTGGGTGCTGTAGAGAAGTACACATTTGCAGACCTAAACCTGGGAAATGAACGGGTAAATTAATGTTAATTGATTAATTGATGTTGCTAATAGCAATGTTGTGTGTATATTATCCTAAATCTTAATAGAAAACAATGTCTGTCTCATCTTGGACTTGCACTTCATGAAACAGAAATATTTTTTCCTATAGCACTTTGCTATAGGAGAAAATATTTAATGTTTTTCTCCTTGACTTAGATTTTTTTGCTTGCCTGCATCACAAGTAAATTTCTTTGGATAAAAGCATCTGCCAGTTGACTACATTTAAATGTAATATTCTTATGTTGATGTTTTGTAATATTTGTCATGTGTCCCTCTTGGAGCTTAGTGATCAGACATGATCACTTGTTTTTATTTTAGTTCTATATACATTACACATTAAATTGTCCCAAATCTTTATGCCCCAAAAAGAAAACATCATATCAGAAACCTTTCAGGTCTGGGGTACTATCAGAGGTAACTGCAAAAAAATAAAAATGATTTTCACTAGGACCGTCATGATGTTAGAGGGGTTTCTAATGCAAATGCAATTGAGCAGTATCTAAATGATGACCCAGAGGTGCAACACAACAGCAAATCCCTATAGTAAAGGTAACCACCGCAACATGCAAGAAATGGCACGCTGCTACAGTAACTACTAAATAGTATAATGCATAGTTCGTATGGATGTCATTCTGGTAAAGTCTACACATTTATTTGATTTACATGTACCTGTATATTTTATGATTTTCACCCCACTTTGCCTTTCACTTACCACTGTTTACTGATTCCATGCAGATCATCAGTTCCTTCACACCCTGTGGAGATTTCTTTTTCCGTTGCTGTCAGACCAGTCACCAGTCGAATATAGCATCATCCAAGACATCATCCAGCAGCAAGAGTCAGACCTCTGTCCCCACTGAAGACAGAATCTCTGATGTTGCTAACATTATCAAGAAGTGTAATGAACTGGACCTCAACCTAATTGTCATTTGGAAGGTACATATTACAAGCTAGATGATAATTAACTCTGTGATAAAGGGAAAAAAAAACCCCTCAAAAATCGAAAATTAATATCATTCATACTTCCTTCACACTCTGTATGTTTACAACAAAGCAAACAGCAATATTCAAATTTTTTTTCAACTCGACAAGAATTATGTCTTTCCATGCAACATTGGAAGTAAGTTGGTCGTAGCTATTCTCACCAGAATAGGTGATTGCCCTGTAATGGTTTTTATAATGGCATATTCTGAGTAACTGTTCCATCAAGGCTAATAGTTTTGTCAATGGGGTGCACTTTTTGTTTTGTCCCAATTCTACTTATTTTGAAACAATATCCCATTTATTACTTTGGTAATATCTGGGTAAACCAAGCAAGGTTGTTATATATGTACACAATTACCATCTGTGAAAAATGTATCCATTAAGTCAAAGGTCAGGCCTGGTAATGAGAGGCTGTATAGTAATAGGGACCATGGGGTTGACCTTTTCACACGAAGTTACTTTTAATAGTAACACAGCTGAAGATGTAATAACTTCAATGACACTCAACAGCTTTAATTTCCAGTTTATGATGTGTGTCTCTTTAGGCTTATGTGGTTGAAGACAACAAACAGCTGATCCTTGAAGGTCAACTACACGTAGCACTGCAGACCATTGGCAAAGAATGCAGTTCTTTAACTCTCAAAGAGGTCAGTAAGTACATGCACACAGAGCTTTTATTTAGAGGTGTTGTGCTAATCAAGAAGCTCCTCCTGTCACACATTTTTTCATTTAAACACCATAGCAGTTGGTGAAGACGATTAAAAATCCTACTAGCTCTGTTTCTGTACTTTCTGTTGAACAAGTACTGCAGAGTGGGAAGTGTACATTTGATGGTACTCTTCTCTTGAGTAACACAGCTCCCACAGAGACAGCTTTAAGATTTTCAATATTCAAAAAACTTTAATCCCAGAGGGAAATTGTTTTGCCTAGTTAGAATTGCTCTCAATTCAGACAGAAAGAAAAGGAACCACAACTACAAAATGACATCAATATTTACTAACAGTAATTTTACTTACAGAATATGTAAAGATGGATAAAAAGAGGTCAATAATAATGGTGGAATTACATAAATAATAATTTTGATGATAGTCAGTTCCCTTCCCCCTTACAGAGGGAGCCAGAATTGTAAAGTCCTCTGTCCAGCCAGCACACTGTATAGTGGGTGGGAGGGATGAGTCCATATTTACCCTGTTCTAGAGTGACGGGCGCATAAGGGTAAGAAGAGAGGCAGGTGAAATGATTATCATGCCTAGTGCCTACCGTACAAGCCTGTGGGGGCAGTGCTATGATATGTCAGCTGAATATACTGAATGACCAGGTTATACCATCAACGTTTTTTTTTTTCTTCCCTGATCCGGCTCATATTATGAAAGAGTGGTTAAGGGAGGTTAAGGGAGGGAGGATGACACATAATTTTCACACAGGGATTGAGTCCAGACCTTAATCCCATTGAGAAGACTTTATGCAGCGATCTAACTCTCCCATCATCAATACAAGATCTTGGTAAAGAATTAATGCAATTCTGGATGGGAAGAAATGGTGTGACATTGCAGAAGCTTATTGAAACAATGCCACAGCAAATGCTAAAGGCGGTCCAACAAAATATTAGAGTGTGTGACTTTCTTTTGGATGGACAGCATATCTTATTTAGGATATAATATGAAAATGGATGCAGCTATAAATAAGATGTGTTAAAGCAAGTGTTGTAGACTGTAATGACTGAGTGTGTTTGTGTATGTTTTTGTCAGGAAGCTCAGGAGATGGTACTACTCAAGTTTAAATCAGAGCTGCCTCCTCCAGTTGTCCTGCCCTCTGCCGATCTGTCTCAACTCATAAAAACCAACCTGCATTACCCTGAGACCTACACACATCCATTTGTCCAGGATAGGTACGACACACAAGTCTCATCAGTAACATAGATTTACATGACACAAAATCATCTCCAGATACTACATAGTAACTTTTAGACCTTAAGGACAAAACCCCACCTATCCCCATTTAGCAGCACAGGTGACAACCTAGCAGAACTATACTTAGATTAGATGGCCCATTACCTACCTCTATCAAGGGAGGACCCCCAGCAGACGTAAGTCTAGCAGCATAACTAAGACATCAAGGTTCATAGTCACCTGAGTCAACTCTAACTATAAGGAAAGTTTTAAGTCTAGTCTTGATAGTAGAGAGGGTGTCTTCCTCTTGAACCTGAACTGGGAACTGGTTCCCCAGGGGAGGAGCTTGATAGGTAAAGGCTCCCAATCTAGCCCTGCAGTGTTCTTTTAGATTAATATGACGCTATGAGTTTTGTAATTGTCATTCTCTAATGTTTTATGACTCTGTTGTGGCATCAGCCATATTCTGGGCAGTGACCTCACTTCAGCAGACAGGAATAAACTAAACCAACTCATAAAAAGCCCAGATATTTTTGTAATATAGTATATATAATATAAGCTTTTAAAGCAATTTGTTATTAAAACTGGTTTTCTCTCTGTCTCTAGTCTCTGTGTGGTGCCAGTTACTTTGACTCTGTCCAACTGCTCGTTGGCTCAGGTGGATGTCATAATTGACTTACGGCACAAAAGCACAAGGTGAGTGTTATAGCAAATGATGTGTGTATAAGGCTCAGGGTGGGCGGCCATCTGCCTCGACCGGTTGGGGTGAATGGAAAAAGGAGAGAGAGATGCGACCAGCAGGCAACAGAAAACAACAAGCAGCAAAAACATTGGGCAGGTTGGTAGGGACAGTAACTGCACTCACATAAAAAAGGAAAGTTTTAAATTTAGTCTTAAATGTACAGAGGGTGTCTGCCTCCTGAACATGAACTGGGAGCTGGTTCCACAGGAGAGGAGCTTGATCGCTAAAGGCTCTGCCTCCTATTCTACATTTGGAAACTCTAGTTTTTTAGCATCAACTTGAGACAGGATAGACCTAATTTTAGCCATATTCCACAGGTGGAAAAAGGCAATTCTAGATATTTCTTTAATGTATGAAGTAAAAGTCAAAGATAACTCACAGATTCTTCACAGTGTTACTTGAGGCCAATGCAAAGGATAAGAGTGTGAATAGATCTAGTGTCTTTGAGATTTGTAGGACCAAACAAAATAACTTCTGTATTATCTATCAATCGATCAATAGCAATGGAAATTTGTAGGATGTTTTCTTATAAATGTAAACATAATTCCAGAGGGAGGTGTGTCCCTGGGTCTTAGTAAAATGTGCACTACAGTTAAACAGAGTCCAGAAAAAGACATTTCTTAACAGGCAGAATGGAGCTAAGGAAAGATATAATTAAAAAGGGGTGGCTGTGGCTCAATAGGTAGAGCAGTTGACTGCCAATCGCAGGATTGGTGGTTTGATTCCCGGCTGCCACGTCACATGCCAAAGTATGCTTGGGCAAGATACTGAACCCCTAGTTGCCCCCGGTGAGTCAGGTCAGCTGCATAGCAGCTCTGCCATCGGTGTGTGTGTGCTTGTGTGTGTGTGAATGGGTGAATGAGACGCAGTGTAAAGCGCTTTGAGTACCAGTTAGGTAGAAAAGCGCTATGTAAGTGCAGACCATTTACCTTTTTTTTTACATTTTATAATTCATAAACTTTTCATCAAAAGAATCACATTCTGTAATCTCTCCTATTCTTTGTTTTGTATGTAATGTTCACTGATTTTCACAAAATCACAATTCCATGCTGTAAAATTCTGTTCTATTTTGAAAGACGTTGCAGTCTGACATTGAAAAGATATCAGTATAATTTTTCATAGTCTTAAGTAAAAACATATTTTCTATCTCTTTTTTAGCCCAGAGTCTCTGGATGTCCACAGCTCCTTCTCCTGGGTGGGTCAGACCCAGTACAAGTTGCAGCTGAAGCCTCAAGAGGAGCTGTGTCTGACTCTGCGAGCCTGTTTCCTAAAGGCTGGAGTCTACAACCTTAACACTCTGCGAATCTTCGCCAAGCCAATTGAGCAGGGTACAATGTGTGAGACTAGTCATCAGACAGCAAGCCCTGCTCTAATAATAATCAACAACGCCTGAGCAGAGCATGATGGCCTGCAAATAGCAGTGCTTGGACTTGGACTTGCACCCAGAACCCAATGATTCACTGCTTTATACATGACCATATTGTTGTTCTGGAATACTACTGGACAGAAAATGCAATGTGTTTTGTATCAATTAGTAAAATAAAAAGGTTTATTTATAACAAACAGCAACAGTTTATAAAGATAGACTGATGTTACACATGAAGTGGTCAGGGAATGTATGAACCCCCCGGCCCCAACTCAGTTTTTTCAGTTTCACTTGCATATGACTTTTTCTGTATGCAGCCCCCTCATATCAACACATTAGTTTATCCATCTACCATCCTGCCCTCCATGTCTTAATGGTTTCCACCCATCATCTGAATCTTAAACACTGTCTTTTGCTTGGACATAACACAAGCTAGAATATTCTGATGGTAGACCAGACCTAAAAGGCTTCATTCTACATTCAACCACATTACAAGATCGTCATATAATTTCTATATGTTTGGTCCGAGTCATCTGGACTGGCTTTTAGTTATAGACTCTGAGCTAATCTGCATATTTACTGACCTCTAGAGGAATCAGATGTTCTGAGCGTATGTCACGGTGACATGCTGACCACAGCAGATTTTTTTACATTTCACCAACCAGCTGTCTATTTATCCAGTCTTTAGCTAAGAATTTAGCTAAAGACTGGAGTCACCAAGATGAATGTTGATTACTGACCTCCTTCTTACTGGCCATTCTTTGATTTTTCATTCATTCAGTACACACCAATATGTCCCCCTCTTGATTTTCTCACAGCCAATCAAATTTGCAGATCCCCCCAACCTCTGTGCTTCACTATATTGTGATCAAGCTTCTGTATGCAATGACTTGATGCCTCTAATGAAAGTTATGTATTATATTTATACAACAAATTAGATGTAAATAGAAAACAATAAAAACAACAAACTATACTGTATGTACTGTGAAACACTGTCTACAGTTTGGGCAGGGATATGTTTTTATAGATGTTGTGATAGTTTCAGGACAAAATGTTGAAAGGAAAAAAACAAAATGTCAGTTGTTTAGTGTTAAGTGTTGAGATAAATTTTATAATCCCTATTGAGGAAGGTAATAGGTCTTATGTTATCCAATGCTCTTTTATTTTTGCAAGTCATAACTTAATGTTTCATATTAGGCATCCCTGTTGCTTTACGTTACTGAGGTCAGACCAACATCAGGGCCAAGAGCTTTACCCAGCCATTTTATATATGATGAAGTTGATCTGTGATTTAAATTAGATTAGTCAAAAACACAAATATCTATATTCCTTTTCAGTACTATAATTGCAAGCTTTACTTTTTCAAAAAATATGACTGAAACATTAGAGGAACATGAATATAAGGACTTAGCAAAGTTGTATCCACATTTTATGTTTTGTCAGGGTCACTACATTCCTTCTCTTACTGTTTCAGGATAAAAAGAACGTCAGCTTTTTAACTTTCTTTAATCCATCTAGTTATATGCTCCATTTTAACATAGTTAAATAATTAATTTATTAATGCAATGAAACCAGATTTATAACAGTATCAGTGTTGGTATCATTAGTGTTTGCAGAGGTATTAATGAGCATTTATATTCCCTTGTTTATTTGGGGTGGCAGTAGTTTAGCTATCTATAATCCCCAGGGTCAGTGGTTCAGTTTCTCCTGGCTAATTGTCAAGGTCAAGGTGTCCTTGGACAAGATACTTAAACCCTGTAGTAGTGCCGGTGTGTAGTGTCTGGCCAACCATAATTTCCTGAAAGGGATCAATAAAGTATGTTATTATTATTACCTGCTGTAAATTTATTTTATGTATGTTTCAAATTCCCCAGATAGAAAACCTTAGACATCAGTCCCCTAACATTGTCACAATGTCCTTCATTCTTTAATAGTTCATTATTGAAAACTAATTATCTCTACAACTGAAGGCTTTGGTAACTGGTTTCAAATAAATTGTAACTAAGAAATTATAACAAAACATTGCCAGTCCTCCAGAATAACTGGTTCCATGGCACAAATCTACACATTGTGTTACCCAGACTGCGAATGCATGATGGAATTTTAAACAATTTTTAACAAAAATTGTGTAGTTTGTGATTCAGTCTCTTTCTTTATTCTCTTCATACAAAAGCTGAAGCTACCTTAATTACCTACATAATATTTTAATTTGGAAAGTCTGGGCTCTAACTGAAAATGATGGCACAGGCTGTAATCTGCAACTGTATTTTACTTATGCTATACATGCAACAAGTGAAATGAATGCAGCATGGTTGCACTAATAGAGTGAGTGTGAGGCACACAGAATAGAAAACAACCATCCAATATTGATATTAAGACAATCCATATGTATAACAATTCACTTTCTATCTGTGGCCCTTGTTTCAAATGAAAGAAAATACCCCTGAGCTATTTATTAATTTAAATTAAAAATTTATAGACAGGGATTATGGTGCTTGTTTCCATCATAAGTTTCTGTACCTCTTCATGTTAAGTAGAGAATATTATTTTGAAATAAATTCTGTTTTACAACTTTATCAAAAAAAAAAAGCTTAGATGCTGTGCAAAATATAAATGAAAACATAAGGTAAAGATTTGCAAATTATCTTCCATTAAAAAGATATCTGGATGGCAGCATATATGGCTTGTATATATAGGTCAGGATAAAGATTCATCGTTTTTCACTTGACTCACAGGGAACTACAGTTCTAACTTACTTTTGAAGTACTTACTTACTTCTGGTCATAAAATGCAATCTGACATTGACCAAAGTCACCCATATCAACAAAGACAATATTTCGAAGCTGATGAAACACAAGCAGTCATCATCACTCATGTCTTTAATGACCACACCCAATAAATATAGTTATAGTATTAATTTCAATTTTATTTGCATAGCGCCAAATCACAACAGAAGTAATGGTAGAAAAAAGCGAAACAATAGGCTTCTTTTGTCATTAAACAGAGCTGGAGTCAAATGTTAGCAAACGTAGAGTCCAATCAATGTAGCAAGAATAGAGCTGTGTTGTAGACGTACCTTGACAAGTTAACCATACGCACATTGAACATTGAACAGTCATGGTATCCATGGCAGGACACCATGGAGGAAGCACTGCCTGAATTCTGCTGAAGACCACTTTGACTCTCCACATGCAAATTGCTAATTTTTCCCTTCAGTTTTTCTTGACACTGTAATAGCTAAAGGCTTCTCTTTCATAGATGTTACCCTGGGGTTCCTTGTAAACTCATGCACACCACAGCTCTGTGATATTTTCCTGGGTAGGGTAACAATAGTGTTAAACATTTTGCATTTGTACATGAGCTGTCACCATAGTGACAGCTCATGTACACCAAATCTCTTTTGTTCAACTTTTTTAACTTTTCAAATTTTATGTTGTGACAACCAGATGTTTATAATCAAGGTTGAGATTCAACTTGCACCTGATTGTCATCCCACTGATAGAGATACCTGACTTGAATTTCTTTTGATAAACCTTCACATACTCTTCCTACACATATATCTTCCGGATTGGAATAATACAGGATTCTGTCCAATAAATACACACTTCTAGTTTGAGAAATTGCATGAAAATCAACTGAGTATTTTGTCTCTTGGGCACTGGAGGCAGTCAGTGTATTAATTAGCAGGTTGTTAGGAGAAATTACACACATATTAAAAGTAGGTTTGTTGTGACACTGGATTGTACTGCAGGAGTCTGTTCAGTTCTTTCTTATCCAGTTTCAGCACCATCAGATCTGTATAACACTAAACACAGTCACGTCAAGTAAATGTGTGTAGTATAACAGTAATACAAATTGTCATTACATCAGCTTTTCTTATACATTTTATAATGGTTAAAAAAAGGTATATATCCTGAGATGCTGTAGAAGGCTGTATGTTCCTTCTACAGTATCTCAGGATCTGTATGTTTGCAGCTGGGTATGTATATGATAAACCTGCTTTTCTGAAACATATGATGATGGAAATCAAAGTTGGGAAAAACCATGACTTCTTTTTAGCAGATTAAATCATTTCTTGGTTAATCAGATGTGCTAATTCTTGTTGATTGGTAGAAAACTATCACATGCTCCCTTGTGACTGTCTTTTGAGACATTTAATCCACAAACATCAATCTTCTTCTTCTGTAACAACTTCATACTGCTGTGAATGCCTGTAGAGACAGTAGTGCTGAGCCAGGAAGAGGATGTCAAACACCACCGAGAACAGACCCAGACCAAACTTTGTAGGATCACCAAATATCAGCCCCCACTCATCTGAGAGAAAAAAAAAACAATTATTAGTACAAACAGCATGCTTTATCAGTCAGAAAGTATATAATGCATGCCATTTGTCATGAAAAAATGTGTGTGCAGTTCATAAAACTAATTACATTTTCTCAATACATGTATCAATCCACGTTTCCCTCAGGATAAGCTGTGATCACTTTGTTTGTATCCTAATTTTACTTTTACCTACATCTTCAGGTAAATCATCACTATAACCAAATACCAATAAAACTAGACCCAGCCTTTTGCTGAACTATATTTTGCTAATATGTGTGTGGGTCTGTTACTATGGGTTATAGGAGTTGTGTGAAATCATATATATACACTGAAGCATTTATATGTGCACATGTAGGGGTATGTACCGTATTTCATTTTTCAATTATTAATAAAACTGTGCAGTTTGGGTGTAATCAAATATTAACATAATTTAACAGTATATAAATATATATAGTATATAAAGTTATAGTGCAAGTTTTATGATTATCTACGGCTGATTAACTGTTCATCTCAGTGATGCCATAGTTGAAGAAATACACAACCTATGTACTACTGTATTGTTACAGCAACCTATGGCACAGAGCTTGTCTTCGGATTATCTGTTTTAATTTACATCTACAACAATTTTAATGTCATTATTATTACAGTGATCATCAGTGAAATGAGAAATATTATTAGGAGAACCTCTCTGACCTGACAGTTGTTAACTGCCCTTTTTGCCATTCTTTTCATCAAGAGTGAAGGATTATGCACCACTCCAACTGTAAACACCTGATTTAGGTCATTTCTGTATCCATTGCTACAGCTTTGAGAGTGAAAATGGGGCTTGCAAGTAGACTCAGTTGTGCATTAACTTAGAATCATTAAACAGAACCAAATGCATCTGCCATTTTATAATTGAGGTGAAAAGAATGCTTATGCATTTTCGAATTTTTGTGTGTACACAGGATTTTAGTTCAACTTACAACTTTCAGTACAACTACACAGTTAAATGCATGTGGTTTGGTAATTTGACATTTTCTACTACTACTACTCAAATGTTTTGAGTTTGCCATTTACAACACTCATCTGCTGATGCCAAAAAGATTTTCATGTATTTTCTTTTACACAACACGATGCCTAAAGTAAAGCTACAGTGAAACATGAGACCCCACAGTGCCACTGATGACACTAAGATGGTTTAAAGGTCACTGTATAGCAACGCGAAAATATCATACCCTCCCTAGGGTGAGCTTTGTAGACTTCCAATTCAATTCAATTCAATTCAATATATGCCAAAGCAAGGTACTTTCAATAAAAGGCCTTACAAGACATAACTGTACACAGAATTATATAGAAAATCTAACAATCCCACTTAAGCATTGCTTGACAACAGTGGGGAGGATAAACTCCTCTTAATGGAAGATAGGGGGTTGTTCCTGGAGTAAGGGGTCCAGGGCCCTCTATCAAGGGCTGCCCATTCTCTTCCTACCTGAACTCCCTTATCCAGGTCTACAATCCTTCCCATCCACTGCACTCTCCCAGTGACTGACGTCTTGTGGTCTGCACTTAAATCTTACAAAAATATCTTGCGCTTACACCTTTTGAAACAGAAACAGTTCAAGATATTTTGCTTGCCTTGTACCTTGTAAGTCGCTCTGGATAAAAGCATCTGCCAAATGACTAAATGTAAGTGTAATGGAAATGGATAAGCAAAAGAAGATGGATGGATGGATGGTATGTAAGTATGTATGGTGGAAGGCATCATAATTTAGGTCTACTTCATGGCTTCTGGCCCTGCCAAGCTTGCCATCAATAAAAGGAAAATGATTTGCCAAGTTTATCAAGCAATTTAACAAGGTAATATCATGTCTGTCAGCTGAAGGACAGAAGAAATTAGGGTTAAGCTTTAGATCACAGCCTTTAATTGTTCTTAGTACGTCATATACACATCGTGTAATTTTAAAGGGATACCGCTTAGTTAAAATAAGTACAGTAAAGCTGAAGCAGTTTGGTAAAGAACAATGGTCCAAAATTCCTCCTTAACATGGTTTTATCTGCAGCTTCTTGACTGAGGTTATTGCTGCCAAAGGAGGTTTGACTGGTTATTAAATGCAAGGGTTGACTTACATAGTGAACATAGTGGACACAAAATATTTTAAATGCTGTCTGTTATTTGGTTATTTTCTTTCCGACTGATTCTGACTGATTTTAGAACATATTGATCTCCACAAAGGACTGAGAGATAAGCAATGCAATGTCAGTGAAATGTATTCAACATAAGTCTACATAATTCTGTAAAGTAGCATAAAGCTTAAAATAGCATAAGCTATAGTGGTTACCATTGTTGTAAGACTGTAAGATCATCTGTAGAACACTTAGGACTCCACCAGTGAAGTCCAGCAACACATTACCAATACTCCACCCCACAGTACTCTTTCTTCGGTAGTTCATGTATGCCTGAAAACACAGCCACATATCTTTCAGTGGTGAAACTTAAAATGCAATAATGGATGATATTGAACAAATATTTTTTTGGTTAGCACCCTAACTGTATATGGTATTATCGATTTTCCATTTTTTCTTCAATTATTCAATTAGTATGTAGTATTAGCTTTAGTATGACATGCAACAAAAGTCTGCAACCAACTATGAAAGCTACCGTTACGTGGAATGCACAATAACAAAACAGTCAATCTAAACATTTGAATTACTGACGTGATTCCAATCTGTCGTCTGCATTGATGTTATGGCTTGTGCCTACTACTGACTCCTAAATGAAATTTAACAAAAACAGAATTCATTGCATTACTACAGTAGTGTATTGCATGAATTATACTGTGCAGGTGTTTCTTTTAATTTTCTTTTTGTATGCATTTAGCTTACCTGTGGCACATATTTGACAAGAGTAACTGCTAGTTTAATGTAGGAGAAGTTGTAGAGGTATTCCAACCACGTGATCTTTCTGGCTACAGCAACAAACAAGCTGACCAAGGCAAATGTCCAGCCAATCAGTAACAAAAACATGGCCATCCAAGAGATTTTTTGTCCCCCTCTCTGGAAGAGAGTTCAATAAAGGATTATCCACTGACAAGTAAAGCACACACAAGCATTTTTCATTTCATATCAATCTTTGGTTTTCATTAAGAGTTGAGAATCTATATTTTTTAAGTTATAATCGCTTAAATAATATTTGTAGAGACATGTCCATCTGAATTTGTAGATGAGCTGCCACATTTCCACTCTGTATGCTTATTTTAGTCTTTGAGCACACTGAGTTACATGTTATTTGGAGTGAGTACCTGAGTGAATACTTTAATTGGATTCATTGTATTTTTGTCTTTATGAGAATTCCCAACAATAACAAATGTATAATGTTTAGTGCATTCAGAAAGTATTCAGGACCCTTTCACTTTTTACACTTTTGTTATGTGGCAGCCTGATACGATAATCATTTAAATAAATTTTGAACGGTTGTAGAATCACCCGTAGAAACATCTCAGCAACAATAAAGAGAAATTAAATGCTAAATTTATTGTTGCAAAGGGTCTGATTACTTACGCCTAATTTCTTTTTTTCTTTTTAATACATTTTCAAGCATTTCTGAAATTCTGTTTTCACTTTGTAATTATGGGGTACTAAGCGTAGATTATGAGACAACAATAATTTAAACAACTGTAGTATCAAACTGCAACATAACAAAACTGAAAAACGTGACTACTTAAATGAACTATATGCCTGTAATTGTATGTCTTCCATACCTCCCTTAGTTATCTTCCCCACAATTTCTCAGCAAATGTATCTCCTGTCTCATCCCACTCATTTAGCTACACTAAATAAATACATTTGGTATCAGGGTGTTTTACTACCATTGCTGATTTTGAAATTTCAAGCTTGTTTTACCTTTAACCACAACGTTACTATTGGGTACACAATCAGCTATACTATACCAATGTACTTTTTGGACAGTGAATGATTCTGCTAGGACAATAAAAAGGATACTCCGCCTGCACACCAAAGTAAATTACCCAATTATTTTCTAAAGAATGAAGGCATGTTTACTCGTTCTTGCAGCATGCATCTGAATTGTGTATATTATCTTTAGGTTATTATATTTAATTCACAAAGCACACAAATAAACATCATCAAAATAAATGGGAAAGATGCACTTTCCTGAATACTAGGAGAATACTTAAATTCAATTTTACCACAAGCTTCTATTCTTTAAAGACACACCTCATAGATAGCAGCTTGGCTTACATAAACCAAACAAAGAAGAAGAGCATGAAGACTGAAGAAGACATCATTGGCGCTGACAGGATTAATTCCATTAGGGTATTTCTTCAGAAACTCCTCCTACAGTGCAGGTACATAATAAATAGCAGACATTAGACTCTAAACTGTACATGGATCACCCAAAATCCATTATAGTTCTAAACAAAGGTAAGGCGTACAAAATTTTAGCCAATAATGATGTGTTCTAAATTCTTCATGTACATTTATATTTAGTCATTTGGCGAATTACAAGTAAAAAACAAGGCAAGCAAAAATCTAAATCGAGCAGGAAAACATCAAAGCAAAGTGCTAATCGTCAGCATTGTTTAGCATTAATTAACCTATACAAGTAATTATCTTGTTTCTAAACTTTTATCCCTTACTTCAAGTGTAAGGAGATTTAACAAGAGGGGAGGAACGAGAGGAACCTAATCAGACTAAGATGGGAAATTGTTTCCGAATAGAAAAACATGAGCATGACTGTCAAATGATCAAGTCCGACAGAAAAGACAGGTCTCATGTGACCTTTAGAAAAGATGCCTCCCTGTTTGATCATATGGCATTTTAGCTATGCTAAGCACTTCGTCTGTTTGAATAGAACTCTTCCAAGAGGTAATGGATGTTATTTCCACGAAACCTCTTCAAAACACATTAAAGATCTTTGTTCTGTTGATTAAATGACTAAATGATAAATGAAGTGATTTCATATCACATGAAAGATCTCTCAATGCATTAGCACTAAATGTTACTGGCAAAACTTATCTCCATGTCTACAAACAGCATAGAAACATTTGAAAAAAGGAGAAAGTTACCTTTATATATGGCACCCAGAACAATCCTATATTAAAGACACTGTATGCAGTGAAGCCAGTTAGGTTGAGAGCCAGGAAGTCAAAGTTGAGACCTACAACACTGAAAACAATTTTATTATGTGTCTTGCGCGTGTGATTCTGCTCCACAAGTATTAAAATGTCAATTTTTTTGCTGTACACTGAAAACATTTTAGTATAAAGATGGATGGAAACAGGCACTGGACAGTTCAGTTTAGAACTGCAGCTTTTATTTTATGATATTTACAGCTATAGACATTAAACAAAATAGAACATAGCACATTTTGTATGAGATTAACCAATTTTTCAGTGAGCAAATTAATAGGAACAGATACCTAATTCAATAAATGACAGTATCTACATTTCAATATTTGGTTGCAAATACCTTGTTTGCAATAACTGCATCAAAATTGTTAGTATCTCCTTTTGACATCTCCAGGCAGAAGGTCAGTTAGTTAAAAGTCTTCCACTTTATCCCTGTGTTTTGGATTAATGACTTGCTGCATTACAAAGCTCATCCCAATTTCTATGTAAGTTAACAGACAAGATGTTTTAGTACAACTCTGACTTGCCTCCTATCATTATGAGTTATATCATCAATAAAGATTAATAAGCCTGTTCCAGAAGCAGCCATGGCAGCCAAAGCTAAGACACTACCTTCACTTTGTTTCTTCATGTTTTCATTAAAGATCTTATGATGTTACAAATTATGGTTTGAATAATGAGCAGATTCTTTCCTGCTCCACACACCATATGTTGGCCTTTCCATCACTTTTGGTAGTTAATCTTGGTCTCATCAGTTCATAAAACTTTGTTCCAGAACCTTTCTGACTCATCTCTGTATATTTTCTTTGCTAACTCCAACATGATTTCTCATTCTTATCACTTTTGTTATTATTGTGATACTGTCACCGCTGCTTTGTGAGGCTTCTTGAAGTCACTGACTTTTCTTCACAGCTGTCACAATGATTCTGTAATTAGCTGTTATTGTTTTCTTTGGCCCATCTGTTTTGTGTATATTTCTCAGTACACCAGTGGTTTCTTTTATTTTCAAGACATTCAAAATTATTGTATTGGCTAGCCCTATGTTTGTGCTTTGCCATTAATTGTTATGCCTTATTTCCTAGATTCCAGGCTTGCTTTTCTCCTGTAGACACCATGGTTTCATTTAGATTTATCTTTTTTAACAACAAATACAGTCTACAAAGGTTAGGCATATAGAGTTCATAATTGTTTGAACAATCAATCTCTCATGGCTCACCTGAGCAACCAGAAACACTTGTCAGTCAAATGTTCAATGCATATTCACAACTTACTTACTTACTATTGGGATCACTTAATTCAATTGGTGCCATTTTCTATGTTGTTTAATGTATCTAGGTGAAATGCAAATCAAATAAAGTGAAAAACTGAAATTGTGACAATTCACCTAAAATGCAATGTTGCTCAGTGTACGGCAAACATAAATGAACTGGTCTTTTCATTTCAATACTTTTGGATTACTTAATGTGTTGTATTTTAATAAATAACAAACAATACATAAAATTATTACTAACATAATTAACATGCTCATGTTTGAATGAATTTATGCCATTAATATCTACCTTTTCCTCCTCCAGTTTTCCCAAGCTTGTGGATAGAAGGACACTGACCAGGCCACAAAGTAAATCCATCCAATCACTTGACTGATCACTGACAGGGCATTGCTATGGACAACCATAAAGCTGATCCTGACAGGCAAACTAGACGAGAGAGATTCAGGCTTATAGACACAAAGAAACTGGAACGTAGCCATATACCATTGTAATATACAGTAGCATCATCATCATATAAAATAGGATTTAAAGAAAGGTTTATTGTCATAGAATTTCAGCAGTATGCAATATACACCAGTCAACCTGGTGGTGTTGTAGTAGACAAAGGTCAGCATGGGAAAAATGTAGTGCATTGTGCATTGCTGCAGAGCCACTGATTGACCATGCTGACCATCATCCCCCACAACATTAAAAGCACCTGTTGCTGTTAATAGTTCAAAAACAGTCTGAGCCCAAGTACACTGATAATCCAATGGTTACAGTGCATTTCCCATGATTGCAGCGTCCATGGTTCAGAGTGACTGAGAGTGAGAGCATGCAAGTCTATGTGAGAAAAATAGCTTATTTACTTATCTAGGCTTACTTTTCCAATGGAACAGTAAAAGCAAGGCAGTTTCACTGATGCCTTGGTTTTTATTACTACTAATTTAAGGATCAATTTCTGAATAGAAGAAATTATATGTAAGTTGGTTGTTCCTTAAATGACATTCAATAAAATGTACTTGTGTACTAAAACTGATATTATTTGTCTAACACAGTGTGGTGAATCCTCATTATGGGTTTCTGAGTTTATGTTTTTGTGGATTTTGTCTCTTTCAGGTACTGAGATGGGTATACCAGCACTGCATTTTCAATGCATTAACCACAGGTATAAATGCCTACCCGTTGAGGTCTGTGTTGTTGCTATACAGGTAAGTAGTCACCTGACCAACATCAAGGCCTGTCACAGTGAAACTGACAGAGGTTTCCTTCACTGGTAGAAGTACCTAAACAAAAACAAGAAAAAAACAAACTTAAGAGAGTTTAGTCAGCAACAGTATTTTCTAATTATAATTATTAGTTAATTTTCAGTGACACTAATTACATGTGGTTCATCTGTTATTTGTATTTCACATATCTTAATATCTCTTTTGGACAAGAGTTGGGCTTTATAGCAAGGATTAGTGACGTGCTACCTGTATCTATTTGTTTCCAGACTAGTTTAGAACAGCACTACATTGCTCAAACACTTTACTACTTTTCTACGTAATCATCACCAAGTCAGTTAAACTTTAGTAAATCTGTCCATTTTGTGCAAATGAGAGTGACATAAAATGCAATGGAGAGGCAAAAGCAAAAGAACCCAAAGTGTATTTCTATATGTTTGTATGTGTTGTCCAAATGATCTCTCCTAATCCTTTCTGACAGACTCTCCTCAGATTTTGTGTTTTGCTAGTGTTCTTGTCACTACAGGTAGCATGAGGCAGTAGCTGGAACCCAATCAGTTTACACCATGTAGGCTGACTCATCAGGATCATGCTCAAATGTTCCCAGGAATGCAGACAGGCACACAGGGGCCATAAACATTCAGAGTCACATTTTGAGTTGCTGTGATAAAACATCGTCTTGACGTAAAATCATGGCAACTCGACTTCCTGTTACAGTGCCTTGCAAAAATGCTTATACGACTTCACATTAAACCACAATGTAAATGTATTTTATTGGAATTTTATGTGACAGACCAAAACAAAGCGACACATAATTGTGTGCTGGAAGGAAAATGATAAATGGTTTTCACATTTTTTTTTTACAAATAAATATCTGAAAACTGTGGCGGGCATTTGGATTTAACCCTACTGAGTCAATACTTTGTAGAACCACCTTTTGCTGCAATTCAAGCTGCAATTCTTTTGGGGTATATCTCCACCAGCTTTGCACATAAAATCTTTGGAAAAATAGCTCAAACTCAGTCAGATTGGATAGAGAGTGTCTGTGAACAGCAATTTCAAGTCATGCCACAGATTCTCAGTTTGATTTAGGTCTGGACAATTCTAACGCGTGAATATGCTTTGATCTAAACCATTCCATTATCACTCTGGCTATATGTTTAGGGTCATTGTCTTGCTGGAAAGTAAACCCTCTGTCCCAGATCCTAACAGATTTGATTTAAGATTTCCTTTTATTTTTGTATTTTACTCTATTCAGCTTTCCATCAATTCTGACCAGCTTTCCTAAAGCTGCTGAAGAGAACCATTCCCACATCATGATGCTTCTACAGCGATGTTTCAGTGTGGGAAGTGAAAGTTTTCCATATTGACCAAAAAGTTCAATTCTGGATTAATCTGAGCAGAGCACTTTAAAGAGCGCTTTAAACTTTCACATAATTGCTTTGTCGTTGTCTAATTGCAAACTACAAACAGGACTTCTTAGGTTTTTTTTTTTTTGAACAATTTCCACTCTTCCATAAAGGTGATGCAAAAGATATCACAAGGAAAAGAGCAACTGCAATGGTGGCATTTGAATGGATAGAGGAGAAAGGAGAGAGGAAGAGAGGAAAAAAGCTCAGTGTATGAGTGGAGGTCCCCCAGCAGACTAACCTATAGCAGCATAATTAACAGATGGTTTAGAGTCATCTGAGCAATCTCTAACTGTAAGCTTTATAAAAAAGAAAAGTTTTAAGTCTTTTTAAATCTAGTCTTAAATGTAGAGAGGGTGTCTCCCTCACTAACCTGAACAGGCAGCTGGTTTCACAGGAGAGGAGCTTGATAGCTAAAGGCTCTGCCTCCCATTCTACATTTAGAAACTCTAGGAACCACAAGTAAACCCTCACTCTGATTCTGGAGATTTCATTTATGTAGAAATTAATCGAGATATCCTACCCAAGATTTCAATACAAAGTCATCTAGGGTAAGAATGTGATTAGACATGGTGTCTCTGAGATTTTTAGGACCAAACAAAATAACCTCTGTCTTGTCTCAATTTAGGAGAAGGAAACCGGAGGACATCCAGGCCTTTATGTCTTTTAAGCATGCTTGAAGCTTGATTGATTGATTAGTTTCTTCTGGTTTTATAGATAAACATAGCTGGGTATCAACTGCATAGCAATGAAAATTTGTGTGTGTTGAGTGTTTCTTAATAATATTGCTTAAGGAAGACAAATATAGAGTGAAAAGAATTGGTCCAAGCAAAGAACCCTGTGGAACTCAGTAGCTAACTTTTGGGTGCATGGAAGACTCATCATTACCATGCACAAACTGAAATCTATCTGATGGATACGATTTATACCAGCTTAGTGCTGTTCAACGCTGTTCTGTTAACGCCAATGACATGTTCAAGTCTGTGTAATAAAATGTTATCTATAGTGTCGAATGCAGCACTAAGATCTAACAAGACGAGTATAGAGAGTAGTCCATTGTCTGATACTAATAGAAGATCTTTAGTGACCTTTACCATTGCTGTTTCTGCACTAAGATGTACTCTAAAGCCTGACTAGAAATCTTTGTACAAGTTATTCCTGCGCAGGTGGTTACATAATTGCTTCAAAACTACCTTTTCAAGAATAGAGATAAAGGGTAGATTGGATAGAACCCTACTCTGAGTCCAGAGTGGGGTTTTTGAGTAGAGGTCTGACTACAGCAACCTTAAAAGCCTGTGGTACATAGCCTGTTAGGAAAAATAGATTGATCTGATCTAATATGGATGCGCTGATGAGGTAAGACATCTTTGAGCAGTCTAGTCAGGATAGGGTCTAAGAGACATTTTGGGGAAAAAAAAATATTAAATGATCAATTTCAACACCGTATGTCAGAACAAGATCAAGGGTGTGATTAAAACAGTGAGTGGGTTTATTTACATTTTGGGTAAAACCAATGCAGTATAATAGTGAAAATAATAATAATAAATAGCCAGGCAAAAAAAATCATATCAATACACTTTACAGAGTAAAAGTTTAAGACCTTTACAAAATGTGCCACCCAGTAAATGGCACAGTAAAAACACATAAATTGGCTGTATTTGAGTTTTGGTCAGAGGTCAGTCATGCTAACAGAGTAGCACAATGTTATTTAGATAAATGCGAAATCATATCTTGATTTCTATAGAGCAAAGTAATTATATGCCCATTAATACAAATACTGATTTATATAACTTAACATTGTAAAAACGTATTTAGTTGTTTTCAGATTGGTTGAGTTATATATTCTTTTTTTTTTTAGTTTGTTTCAGTTTTACGATCTTTTCATTTCGGAGGCAAACAAACAGCCCAAACTAGCAACTCTTGTTTCTCATTTGGGGAACCATTTCCTTTTCTGCCAAACTGGACACCCATATTCAGGGAGCGCAGAAATGTGAAAAGGCATTTGTCATTTCACACTCTAAAGCTAAATTGTCAGTACATCAAGGATCAGAAAGGGCTCATCAATCATGGCAACTGCAGATGAAGCTTTGGAGACACCCTAGAGACAAGATCAAGATATTCTGGCTCTTTTCACTCCAGTCATCTCATCTCATCATCAACTGAAGCTGCTCGAGCAAAGGCTGAAGATGAAAGAACTGTCATTTGCACAAAAGGAAGCAGATATTTTCAGCAATATTAAAATCATATTAAACAAACATATTCAAATCACAGAAAGCACCAGCCTGCGTTCTAAGTAGCTTGGACCGCAGTCAACTGAGAAAGTGGCTTACGTTGTAACCCTAGTGCAGGAACGAAATGACTGGCCAACTGGACTTGTGGTTAATATTATTCCTAGTCAAGATAATAAAGTAGGTAAGGTAGAGGTAGGTAAAAGGTAAATCAAAAGTAATCAAGCAGGGTACAGCAAGGGCTATTTCTGAGGTTATTCTTGTACTGCCTAGATAAAGTGGTGGATACAAGTATCATACCAGGCGAGGAGTGTGCTGCCCGGTAGATGGTGCAGAAGTACCACATATAGTGGCTGTATGGTAAACGTGAGTCCACTCACTTATCACTTATTTTAAATAGAGAGTGTAGGTATGACTGCTGCAACATCTCTTACCTTCTCAGGCACTGTGATTATAGATGAGTAGTTTAACTTGGAGCTGTAGGTGACATTAAACACAATCACGGTTGACTGGTTGAAAGACGAACTAAGAAAAGACACAAAAATTCAATGTGAACAACATGTATCCGGACAGCTGTTGTCAAAACATCAACAAGTTAAAATAGTCAGTGCAAGTTGGTTACATTAGATTTTTAGGAAACTGTGCAAAATCTTAAATATTTATAAATTTGTTTACAAGTCATAATTTGTTATTATTCTAAATTCTTTACTTCCAGGTTTGCCATAAAATATAATATATTTACAATGTGTCTCTAACTTTCTGAAAAAAAAGTTTGTAGCTTATATAGCCACTGTCTTTATATAATTCCTTTTTAAAGATTATCTTTTTTGCTCTCAAAACCTAACCAGCATTGCAGAGTATTTTTCCCGTCTGTGAAAAGGAACATGTTACACCAAGAACTGTCTGTTAGCTTTCTAACAACTATTACTATTACAACTATTATACGGGGATCAATAAGTTATGTAATTATTATTATAATTTTTACATATGCAGTTCTACAAATGAAATCTAATGTTCATCTCCAAAGCACACAGACTAGAGCAAAGCAGCACAAAAAAAAAGAGCTTTGTTACTTGGAAGTAATGGTGATGTTGGCTTTAGAGTATTCCTCAAGTGTGACAGCATCAGGTGCAAACAAATTAACCCTGCAATCTGAAGGACAGAAACAGTCAAAAACAATCCTCTATCATTCCGGATGCTCACAGATGGCAAATTACACAGGTATTATGGAATGGTAACATCAAAGCATGTTTAATTAAATTGTAAATAATATTAGTATTTACAGTTACTTTTTACTGTATGAAATAACAATTGTTTAGAGTGCAGCTACAGAATGTTCACTCACCAGATATGTTAATCAGAGTCCACAGAAGCAACACATGAGCAGGTCGCCATCCCTCTGTCAAATCCCGAGCAGGCATCTCTGTAACACCTCTGTCAACCTAGAGAACACAAGGAATAAACAGCATTTCAGTACAGTACATCTGTCATTAAGACTCATTGGCTTTACAGAAGTAGAAATGCACCAGGAACAAGTGTTATACTGAACATGCTGTAGTTTTAGAGATTAACAATTAACACAGTTAACACTCACTACAATTAACAATTTTTACTTCACTACATTATTATGTATTAACAACTTACTGTATCTATACATAAAGCGGGTAAAAACGGCTCCATATTTCCCAACTGCTACATTAACGATGTCTACCACCTGTAGCAGCTAAGCCTAAACATAAAGCCAATGAGGGGCTGCTAGACGGGAAAAAAAGTAATTGACGCGCTCGTACTGAAATATATTGTCCATGGTTGCTCTGCTGTTTTCAGTGAATTATTTATTGAGCATGACACAAAAAAGTGTCTAGAGTCAAAAACATAATACGTATAGGCTACTTTTCATAGGGGGGGGGGGGCAAAGCGTCAAAACATGGAGTGGACAAAGAGAAGCAAAGCAAAGTGGTCAAAAACTGTTGCTCTGGCCGTCTAGGAACACCAGCTGCGTGATGGTTCCTTATACGAATTGAACCCAATTATGTTTACTGACATATAGTGGACCCAAAAGTGAACCACACACCACACCAGTTATCCCAAGACTGAAAATGGCTCCTACACCACCAATACATTAATATAATTGTGGAATATGCATGCCTAGATGCTAACCCTAAATGAAACAGATTGATGCACATATTTGTAGGTTACATAGGTAACTACGAGCAACTACTGACGCTTTTGACAGTCGCCAGTGAACTGGGTCCCAACTAAATCTGAAAGTCCGTTATATGGACCTTATATATAAAAGCGTGCATTTGGTTTAACCCCTGCTAAAACTTACTGCGATTGTACCTCTGCTTTTTATATCCGACTGTGTACCTCAACTACTTCCCCATTAGCATGTCACAAGACACATCTGAATGCGGCTTCTTCTTCTTCTTCTGTGGAGTTTTAAGGCAGCCGGCATCCAAAAATGTTGCATTGCTGCCATCTGTAGGATACTTATTGCGTTGCCTTAGTCAAAGTCTCTTCATGAGTTCAGACATTCTTACGATGTTGAAGACACTTAATCTATCCAAGCCTCTACTATTCAAAATATTATTTAAATAATTTGCCTGCAAGCCTCTCCTCCTGAAGTCCTCCATCATGACCTCTCTTTTATGGTTGTATCTCCTACATCTCAGCATAACATGTTTCAGTCTCTGGCTCCTGACATTCTCTGCACATCCCAGTGTCACGTTTCCCTATTAAATCTAATGCACTGTTTAAATTACTGTGTCCTATTTGTAGTCTGGTTAAAAAACACTTCTTCCTGTCTGCTTAAAAAACACTTCTTCCCGTCTGTTTGTGCCCCATACTCTGTCTCTGTCTGTATCCTACTTTCCTCTGCATCCTAAATAAATGTCTTCCCTTCCTGGTCCCAGCAGTGCAGCCACTTTCTATTTATCACACTCCACACTTGTCTCCTCCCTGGAGACTTAATGAGTTTAAAATCAATGTCCATGTGTTCTTGATCAAGACCTTGCTTGGCTAATTTATCAGCTTTCTCATTTCCAGTTATGCCTGCATGAGCAGGTGTCCACACAAATCTAATTTCCATACCCTGACTTACAGCTTCTGAGTATAATGACAGCAGTTTTAACCTGCCTGTTCTTAGATGAACTGAACCTAATGCTGTACAGTACAGTACTTATCCATTGCAATGCCAATACAATGGCATACATTTCCACCGAATATACACTTAAATCATTCAATGTTCTTTTGAATATGTCCGTTTTATGACTCGGCACTGTAACTGCAGCACAGGTTCTGTCAGACCTGGGAACCTTAGATCTATCCGGCATTTGAATTGATAAAGGAGAAAGGAGAGAGGAGAGGAGCTCAGTGTATGAGTAGAGGTCCCCCAGCAGACTGACCTATAGCAGCATAACTAACTGAATCAACTCTAACTGTAAGCTTTACAAAAAAAAAAAAAAGTTTAAAGTCTAGTCTAAAATATAAAGAGGGTGTCTGCCTCCCTCTTTATATTGTATATTGTGTCTGCCTCCCAACCAAATGTTGGTTAGATTTTTCTAGGAAAGTAAACCTGCACTCTGAGAACAGAGTTCTGCCTGGAAAATACAGAACTATGAGGTGTTAATAAGGATAAAATGAAGCTTGATTATTAAGTGGTTTATACGTGAGTAGAAGAGTTTTAAATTAAATTCTGGATTTTACAGGGAGCCAATGGAGAGAAGCTAATGTAGGAGAAACATGTCAGCATTTTGGATTAACTGGAGGCTTTTTAAGAAGTTATTGGGACATCCTATTAATAATGAGTTACAATAGTCCAGTCTGGAAGTAACAGATGCATAGACTAGTTTTTCAGCATCACTTTGGGACAGGATGCTCCTAATTTTCGCAATATTTCCTCAAAGAGGCAGTTCTAGATATGTATTTTAGGTATGAAGTACAGGAGATATAATCTACTTTTGTACTTATATAGTCTTGATTTATTGTGTTGATTTACTTGTATAGTCTGTTTTTGATTTATTGTGTTGATTTATTGTTGATTGTACAGTGTCCTTGAGTGTTTTGAAAGGTGCTTTAAATGAAATGTATTATTATTATTATTATTATATCCTGGTCAAAGATAACTCCAACATTTCTCATAGTGTTACTTGAGGCCAATACAAAGTCATCTAAGGTAAGAATATGATTAGACAAAGTGTCTCTGATTCTTCTCTATATATGCCCCCCCCACCTCCTCTCCTCTATCCTCCACCCTCCTAAACTCTCATCTATCCGTTCAAGTGCTACAATTAAATGTCTTTAACATTGTCTTTTCTCTCTCCTGTAGTTGTGCTTTCTCCTCTCTGTCTTCATCTTTATGTAATCCTCTTCAGGTATCCTCTGCTGTATGTCTCCAGGGTGCAGCTACCGACCCTACCAACCTGCCCAGTGTTTTTGCTAGTACTTGCTCAACTGGGGTTGTTGGGTTTTCTATATATAGATATGTTTTGTAAGGTCTTAAACACCGTTAAGTGCCTTGAGATGACTGATATTGTCACTTGGCGCTATATAATAATATATAAATAAAATTTAATTAAAATTTAATTTTCAATTTTTAATTTGCGTATAAACTACAAAAACAAACAAAGAAAAGCAGTTAATTGCAAAAGTGGCCACTGTTGTAGGAAGTAGTAGAATGTGGTGAGGAAGTACAAACTTTAAAAGTATGCCCTAGCTGTTTTTGGCTACTCACAGAAGAGAGCAAATTATCTATATACTGTGTATCTTACCTACTCTGAGAGGAAGTGTGTCATTTTTCACTGGGATTACAAAGAAGGTCTTTTTTTTAAGATGATGTCGGTCGAATGCAGAGAAAAAGATGCAGAAGAGGTGCTTATTGATACAATGAAGACCTTGCATAGGAAGTTCCTCTCTGAGCACTTTTCGTATGTGTCATACACCTCATTTTGCCATCTCAGGCCCTTTGGGTGGTAACTCCTTCTTCCTCTAATTGGGACCTCTATCCAAAAAAATATGACAACTTGCAACTCATGCCTTGCAAAGCCATAACTTGCGGTCTTCAAGACAACAGCTAGTCAGATTCAAATTATTTGTCAAATCTGTTTTTCATGTGCTTTTGTAAAATAGTGATTATTTTGTTTTATGTCAATATGGGTACCTGCTCTCAGTGACGATTCTCAGTCATCCAGGTGAAGTTATCTGAGTTGAGTCATGGCAGCCGGACTTCCTTATTGTTAGTTCAAAAGATTTCACTACTCATTGAAGTAGCTTCTTCAGTCTGAAGATGGGGTTCACATATTGGAGAGAGAAGTGGTTTGAGAGCAGGGTAAGGAAAGCCTTGCTTGTGCAAAATAACACCCCCTCAATCAACACAGGTGGAGGCCTTAGACACAACCTGTCTTCTACTTATCATGCTGCCTTATCATACTTATCATGCTGCCATTTCATCAATCCACAGAAAGACCAGGTCCAATTCACACCTTAACCAGGTTGGGCTCATTTAACAATCCACTTTAGGAGATAAGAGGGGTTGGAGGTGTGACTATTAAATTTTTCACAACCTCCCGTTTCCTTGTTTCACCTACCTCATCCAAGAATCTTCTTCAGTATGAAGATAGTTGGTTAGAGTGCACAAATTTATGCTCCAGGTTTGGTTTCTCCAAATCTCCATACTATTTAGGTCAGGGGTGGAGTGAAACCAAACCTGGAGCATACATCTGTGGGCTCTAACCAACTATCTTGAGACTGGAGAAGCTACTTGGATCAGTAGTAAAACGTTTCAACCTAATAAAAAGGAAGTCCAGTTGCCATGACTCAACTTCCAGAAACAGTAGGTACCTGATATTTGCCACCATTCAATCAGTAGGAGAATTCATCAAGTCATCTGCTTGACTCCTGGCAAGATACAGTATTTAATGTCTGTATAAAAGCAAGAAATGTGTTTCGGACTGCACCTACTTTAAACTTCAGAAAATCACACTAGCTGATGTTCCTTTCCATTTGACCAGTCATTGAATTATTCAGTTAAATGGAAAATGGTCTTCAGTTATATAGCGCTTTTCTACCTAATTAGTACGGTAAGCGCTTTTACACTGCATCTCATTCACGCATTCGCACACACACTGATGGCAGAGCTGCTATGCAGCTGATCTGACTCACGGGGGGCAGCTTAGGGTTGAGTATCTTGCCCAGTGACACTCTTGCATGTGATAGAAGGAGCTTGAAATTAAACCACCGATCCTATGATTGGCAGATAACTGCTCCAATTTTTTGATCCACAGTGAGCAACCCACTTGCTCAAAGCACATAAGAGAGCGGTGTGTCGTTAAATAAATCAAAGCGTAATTAAATTAAAGCAAAGCGTAATTAAATAAACAGCGAGTTAAACAACGAGTGAAAACAACAACGAGGTAGTCAGATATTCTAAATATAGTTGTTAAAGCTCCAAAAAGATTTTTTGTAAAGAAACACTTTATGCTTGAGAATTTACACAACTGTATGATAGAGATGCAATAGAAATAGCGTATTGAGTACGTTTATTGTGGATGATAATGGTGTTCTTCGTTGGAATACTAGGAGTTTGATTACAGTCAGGAATTAAGGGGTTTTGTTTGTGCTTTTAAAGTTAAACCAGAATTCTAAGCCCTGCATAGATTTTTTTATACCACCATATGAAAGTTTGAGTTTCTTCATGGACACTTGCCCTGTGCTCTGGACCCTTGCCTGCTCTTGGACCTGCTCTTGGATTACAGGCTTTGTGTGTTTTCCTGCCCTTTTGGCTGCATCTTTGTACTTACTTGTTACTAAACATTTTGTGCTTAGCCCTAGTCTTCTGTTACTTCATATTTTAGTACCTACTCATTTGTTTTGCTGAGTTTTGTTGCTACTTTGCAGACTCCCTTGTGTCTCCTGATTTTACATTAAACCTTGTTTTATTTTTACTCGTGTTTGACTCTAAGTTGAGTGCACCTATACAAAAATCCTTACAGTTTATTATATCAGATAATAAGTATAAGAGGATCAATATTCATTCTAAGCGGTATGCTTGACTGTGTTCAAGTCAATTTCAGTCATACATTCTTACAATCCCTGTAAGCTATTACAAATCATTGTGGGATAGTCGTATCAACGATAGAAATGGTGTAGTTATAGAAGAAGTCTTGGCAAAGTATGGTCTTGAAGTAATTACCGATGACAGACCAACCAGTGTTTAGCTGGGTGGAGTATAGTTGTGAGGTGTTGACCATGTTGTAGGGCTCACATCATTATACACATCCTTATTAGTCATCTGTTACTTAACTATACTCTAAATATGAGCTTATCCCGCATACAGATGTGGACACAATTTCTTGGTTTTAATTTGAGCTAATTATAAAATGTAATCTGGCTTTGTTAGAGTTACCTATGCAATAGTTAAGTTGTAGTATTAGCTTTAGGACAAGTTACATTATGTTGTTAGCGATTTATTGTGTCATAAGAGTCATTCTGTGGATTTAGAAATGTCAATGTGCTCAGTTTTGTGGTTTCAGAGGGGTCCCTAGATGGCAAGAATAAAGTGAATCCACGTGGGTCAAGGTACAGGATGATGATGAGGGGCCATGGGGAAATTAGCCTGTGCTACAATTGGGAAAATGTGGACATAAAAGAGATGTCCTGAATGGTCTTGAGTCCTTCTGGCGGATACTAAGGAGCCTCCAGTAATCAACATGAAATCTGGGAGGGTGCCAGCAGGCAGTTAAAGAATACTTGATTACTTAATAAACAGAGACAGAAAAGAAAAGAAAAGAAAAGAAAAGAAAAGAAAAGAAAAGAAAAGAGTTTAGCTCTTCAAGATTTTAGATATCTTATTATCCGAAATCTTAGATATAAGATAAGATTTAAGATAAGTTTGTGCAATATATATGTACAATCTTACATTATTGTACATATTATTTTATTATTACATTATGTTAATTAGAGGTATACAATCAGAGAAATTGTGCCTGAGGCAGGATTGGAGTAAAATTTAAAATCTGTTTAATAATCAGACATAAGGTTATCATTACTGGTTTTATTACAATATCATACATGCACAGATATATACTTACATGTACAGTTTGTATGGTATATGTATAAAATATATGTATATGTAACACATAAGAAAAAAAAAACAATTTTAACAAAAATATTTTTATTAATCAATTCATTCAATAACTGTACTACAACATTATAGTCTTTCTGACAAAGTACAGAATTCCTATTACACTAATTGAATCCCAAATCATAATAAATTCCACTGCTCATGGTATGATTAAACTCTCGAGATCAGTTTTCCAAATTAATTCAAAACGTATAAAGCTATTTGTCTTTATTTATAAAGCTAAAAAAAAAATATATATATATATATATATATATATATATATATATATATATATATATATATATATATATATATATAAAACAAAACAATTCAGACGTTTACACAACATAATTTTAATGTCATAATATGAATTTACTTTGATGTTGTTACTTCATATCTTTGTTACTGTCTAGTTTGTGCATTATTAAAGGAACATTTGTACTGAAATTCAATTAAGAAGAAATGAGCTGGTCAACAGATGTAGTCATCTATGATTGTATCAAATAGCTCGGAACAATTCACAATTTTCAAAACGATTACTTCATTACAATTCAGCACCTTTGAAACCTTAATTTCTCCCATTACAAAAGCCTGAAAACCGACAGGCATATACACTTTCAGCAAATTTCTGGCGCATCTTAATATTTTCGGAACCATATGATCGGTGGGCGGTTTCGGGAGGACATTTACCATGTGAACTCCAGTGCTTGACCTTCCGGGTAAATGCTTCCTGTATAGGGTGAAGGAAGTTTTTACTGCTCGACAGTCACAAGATTAACAGAAACGTGTTGGTTACTTCCATGATGGCGAACATGTTTTTAATGAGATTTTGTGATCCACGTAATATACTTTCACGGTAAGACTTGCAGAACGCTAAGGGAATATGCTCTATTTACACACGAACAGCAGATATGTTTACCTCAATCTTGATTTGATTGTGATACAACCAACATTGACGTTATGTTTTGTGTGTATGGAAATTGGGCTCGGGTGTATGTACGGGCAGGTGTGTTTGCCTTGTGTTCACCAAAACAGGTTCCCAGTCATTACTACCGCTACGTGCACTCACTGGCCGCCTCGGGCAAGCGTCACTGCTCCACACCCAATTTGCTCAGCTGAACTCTAACAGGACATCAGTGGTGCGCTGTGGTCGACAAAGATATGAGAGACTGTATCCTGTAATGCTGGTCCGCCCTGATGGATCTACAGTTAGTATACGATACAGAGAACCCAAACGTATCCTTATGGTTGGTATTGCACTTCCTTCACTTTCTACTTTTGTTTAAACATCAAATAGTTCTACTACTACTCTTAAGCTTTGGGCTTTAGAAGATGAACCGTTTTCATTTTCTTTCCTTCACCTGCTACTCATCTGCATTTGTTATGTCTTTATTTGTGCCTGCACCTGCGACAACAACAACAACAAAATTATATATAATTATATATTATATTTTTACTGTTTTTTTAAACCCATTACAAATTATCTTTGCCAATTACCTGTTGAGTCTCCTTGAGGGATAAAGAAATACTTGGTTGATCCTTTTAAAGAAACCTGTTCAAGTGTAAACGCATAAATTAGTCTGTTGCATTTTACATGATCTCATTAGTTCTTTATCTACTTCAACTTTAAATTTAAGCCATATAGCTTGAAAATGTAGCCATATAAAGCATATTCATTAGTTGAGGAGCTTTTCATTGAATATATTAGGCTACATGTTAACCATGCAGCAATTCCCTTAAATATGTGTCTTTACTGCATTAGATTTTAGTTTACTCATGATGCTAAAATCACTAAGGTGCCATTGTTTAGAGTCGCCTGCTCTCAAAAAGCAGCAGCAACAACAGCTTTATCTGTAAGTCAGTTTTATCCTTATCAAGTATAATAATCTTTTGCTTCTATTCCTTTTTAGGGGTGACTTAATGTAATTTTCATGTTCTATACCAATACCATTACCACAAAAGGAAGCAGTATGCCAGCCTAGCCATCTGAAAAACATATGTTGGCTGTATCTTCAAGATTAAAACAATTTTTTTTAATCTCAGAGGGAAATAGTTTTGCCTTGTAACAGCTGCTCTCAGTTCAGAAAGAAAGAATCACATCCACAAAAAAAAGACAAATACTAAATAAAATCAATACAAAAAACTTAGTAAGAACAAAGGAAATCTACAGATACTAGTCAAGACACCGCAACCCCACAGTAGTGCTGTCATCTACTGCAGCTGTCAAACGATAATTTCCCCAAGAGGATCAATAAAGCATGTTAACTATTATTATTATTGTTATTATTATTATGCTTGAGGTTTCTTCCCTTAAAGGAAGCTTTTCCTCTCATCACATCACCTTGTGCTTTCTCAACTGGGATTGTTGTTTACTGCATAACTCTATATACAATTACTGTAAGTTTCTTGATATGATTTTTGTTGTGACTTGACACTATATAAATAAAGGTAAACTGAATTAACTTGATGTATCAATTTGAGTTTATACTTGTTTTGTTAGGCTATAGTTAACCATGCAGCAATTCCCTTAATTATTGTTGTTGATGTATTTGGTACCCCCTTTTTTTTTTTCTTCTTTTTTTTCTCAATACTTCCAGGTCTTGTAGATCAACTTGAGCTGTTCTCTCAGAACAGCTCATGTTTTTAAATTCTGTCAATGTCTAAAGTAGGCATTGCTAAATTCTAAATTAAGTTAAGATGACTTTACAATACATATTATACATATATATTACATGTTTACATAAAGTTAATGAGGAATAATATGATATTGAGATGACAACAATGACAACTGAGAGGCACATAGCAACAAATTCATAACCTGCTTGCTCAATTAAAAAAAAGAAAATAGCATCATCATGCATACATTGATCATTCATATTGATATTTTGTTTATTGGTGTTTCTTTGTGTTTTGAAAGGTGCCAGTTAATCTGTCCACTCTATCTGAAGAGGAGCGCAGAGCTCGACAGAAAAAGAAAGAAGTGAAGAATACAAGAAAAGAAACAGAAATCCAATATGAAGATGACTTCAGAGCTGACAAGTACAGTCATTTTTGGAAGAAGTAGCTGCTTTATATGATACTGTAAAACACGAGCAAACATCAATAAAAAAGAGGCTCTGAGCATAAAAGTTTAATGTTTCCATAGACTGTAGGTTTCTTTCTGAAAATTAAATCCAGTTAAAACTGGATCTAATTTTTAGAAAAAGCTATTCCTCAAAAAAGATTCAAAGGAGGGACACCAATATTTGTTAGGCAGGATGAATAGAAGAAACTCTGCAGAGCTTTGTTTTTGACTGTGAAATGTAGATAACCCTTTCAAGCTAGAAACTGTAACAACATTAAGTTAATACATTGATGTAAACGTCTGTGTTGTTTAGTGATTTCATGAGCCATGAAAAGCAATTAAAACTCTCTCATTTACCTACTTGATAAACATAAAGAAACACACATTAGCATATGTTAAAATGCAATTCTTACTGCAGAATTAGGAAACCCATTGAAGGCAGTAAAGTAAATAAATGTGGCATTGGTAATTTAATTAGTGGCCATATTATGCAAAATCCTCTTTTTAATTTTTGTACACACATGATTCTCTGGTATGTGTAGACATATACCGCCTTTGTTTTTCCTTGCTACGACAGACTCGGAGAATAATCAACATTAAGTGCTCTACAGAACATCACAGGAGAGTTAATTCAAGTAAATTGTATAGTGCCAAATCACAACAGAAGTCACCTCAAGGCACTTTACAGTGTAAGGTTTAAGAGCTTACCAAGTATAATTGTATAAAGAATTATATAGAAAACCCAATAATCCCATTTGAGCAATAATTAGCCAACAGTGGAGAGGAAAACTCCCTTTAGAGGAAGAAACCTCCAGCCGAACCAGGCTCAGGGTGGATGGCCATCTGCCTCGGCCGGTTGGGGTGAATGGAAAGAGGAGAGAGAAAAGAACAGCAGGCAACAAAAAACAACAACAAGCAGCAAAAACATTGGGCAGCTTGGTAGGACCAGTAACTGGACTCTGGAGATATACAACTCCAAGGCCAAGGAAACCTGCAGCAATGAATGTTAAATGTAGCTACATTAGTGCACAGCAAGGCTACCAGCTAATGTGGCTAGCATTAGCATATCATATTCTAGAGCAGATGTTTTCAGAGAAATGTTTATATTAACTTTATATTTTATAGTCATTAAGTCCTTTTTTTATTGCATTGTTGGCAGAAATATTATTCTACTGTACCCCACTGGATGATGTTTTCATGCTGGCTCACTCCCCACCTTTTACACCATGCCACTGCTGTGAACAAAGCAACTTGCAAACAATGCAAACTTTCAACAGACTTCAAAATATATAATATACTATATCCCTGTAGTTTTATAGTTGCATTTATTTTGTTTCATTTTGGTCTTTGGCAAACTTCAAGTGTGCTGCAAAATTCATTTGAGAGAGACTTGTTTTAAGTTAAATTAATTCACAATTTAAAAGTTATTTCCTGAGTCTATTAAGATATCATATTATAATGCCACATTGTGCACAAGTTGAAGATCAGCAGCAGTTGGTGATGCTGCAGGACAATAAACATCAAAGTAAATCTGCTACATAATGACTTCAGTATCACTAAGACAGCTGAAGAGGTTCTGTGAAGAAACAGACAAAGCTATAAAGCATATCCATTAGTTGGGGAGCTGTACAGTAAGAGATACTTACTTTATAAAATACTTTGTATTTTATAAAAGTTTATTTTTAGTATAGTTAACATGTAGGTTCTTAACTAAAAAGATGGCTAATGTAGTCAAAAGTATTGAAAAAATATACCTATAAGTACATTTCCAGGAAAGTACCAGTGTACATTATAACTAAGCTCATGTGTAGTGTAGAACATTACAAAAACTTTGCAGCATTTTTTTAGTTTGTGAAATAATTTGCAATAGGCCTAACTGTTTGTGACTGAAGTGACTGTTTCTGTGATTTCCTGTTACAGATAGAAAATGTTTTTTTATGTGATACAATTTAAGTGTTTTTTCCCCCCTTTTAACTAGTTTTAGTTACCTTGGATATAGTTTGAATATATTTAGAAATACAACAAATCTAGGAAATTATATTAGGGTTCTATTTTTGTGTATGAAAATTTTTGCAAGTCTAGCCAAGTTCATCATTCTTGTATTTCATTAAGCAAAACACATATTATATTGTTTCTTGAGATAAAAGCTGGAAACGTAGAAATAATTTGTTTCTATTTATGAATAATACGCCAAAAAGTATTTGTAACTTTAAATGAGAAAAATACATGAACATTTACATTTAGTCATATCTGGCAGATGCTTTTATACAAAGCAACTTACAAGTGAGGTACAAGGTGAAAGTGAAAAATATCTAAGCTAAGGAGAAAAACATTAAAGTGCATCTTATTATTGAAAATTTTGTCCTTTGAATTGATAGTGAGGCTGCTT
Source organism: Anabas testudineus (assembly GCF_900324465.2). Lineage (NCBI taxonomy): Eukaryota > Metazoa > Chordata > Actinopteri > Anabantiformes > Anabantidae > Anabas > Anabas testudineus. The sequence goes on along the minus strand of NC_046613.1, from coordinate 212,370 downwards.
GAGATGTTGGTTGGTGTACCATAATATTTCTGGTAAGACATAAATAAATAATGATGATGATTATTATTATTAAAATTTATTATTATTAAAAAAATCTAGATTCTAGGTCTTAATAAAGTCCGACAAAAATGACTTAAATCTAATAAATTATATTGGGAACGTATTAGATTAGTTTGGACCATATATTTTCACATATGGCAATTTAGTTGAAGGTTTGAGAACCTTCATCACTGCAGTTTTTGTCACTGCTACCTTTCCTAATCACAAGTAGAGGCATCGTTCATTTGAACCTAATGCTTCGCACTCCATTCCAGTAGGTGGCAGTAATACTACGGCATAAAAGGCTTTCCAAAAAACAAGGGTTCTCGCGATAATTCTGTTCCCGAGAGCGCGTCCTTACAGACTCCGAAATGGGCTACTGGGATCTACCAGAGGGCACAGACTGCGTCGGCAAAACATGGACCACTACCAAAGTGGGCACAGCTTTGGGTAAATATCGGCATCGATGGGATAACTCCTGGTCGAGCTGCTAAGTTTCCACTCGGCTTTGGAAGCAAATGAAGCGTGTGCTGAATTAACGTTAATGTCCTACCTAGATAATGCTAAGCTAGCAGGTAGCCTATGACCAATGACTTACATGAAGCTAGTTATAATGTTAGGCTTGTTCGGGATGTAGTGGGCGTCAATTGGAAAGTATACAAGAACAGGGGGGCAGAGACAAAAAGCCTCTTACAACATGGACATTCCTTTATCAGCAGAATTAAAGCAAATGCGTTTCATGGCCTTTAATACAAGGCTAGTTGGTAAAATTAGTAGGATGGTGGCCTTCAAGGGGCCAAGGTTGAAGATCCTTGCAATGCACTGATTGCTACAGTACCAGAACACCATTCTTTTCATTCCTGACCAGTAATGTCTTCTTATTTTGCCACAAGAAGACAGTCACATAATATTGATGTTTTATATAACTAAAAATACCAAATATCAGTAATATCAACAAACAAGTACAAGTAAATGTATTGGTTCAAGCAAAGTTTGTTTCTATAATACTTTTATATCTTAGCTGTTTTCAATCACTATCTTGGAGCTTGGAGTTGTTCTGTCCCTTCATTGTCATCTCTGAAGCGCTGAGGGCGGCTCATATTTAGGCAACATGTATACACTGCTCAAAAAAAAATGTATGTAACACTTGCATTAGCCAATTGAATGTGAGTTAAGCCATCCCATCTGACTTCACTTAGCCAATCGATTCTGTGGAGCACAGGGGGTAAATTTTGTGACTCAACAATTCAATTTTTAATTCAATTTTATTTGTATAGCGCTTTGAACAATTGTCATTGTCACAAAGCAGCTTTACACAACCAAAGAAATTATGAATGTTTATATGAACAGTGAATATGTATGAATCAGATTGACCCTTGATTGACAAATTGACATCATAATATTGATTTTATTTATTTTTTTGTTAATTTCAAGTGTTATAATGTGTACACTTTTTTTTTTTTTTTTCCCCTCAGGCCTGGTTGGTTCAGCCTATCACATAGCTGCGTTCCAACCTGATTCTGCATTGGCAGTGCTACAGAGGGCTACCAGTACAACTGTTACCATGGGTAAATAATAATATTTAATCTGGAAGTTGAGTCATCGCAATTGGGCTTCTTCTTATTGGGTAGAATATTTAACTTCTCATCCAAGAAGCTTTCTCAGTTTTTTTAGTAGTCAATGAACTGCAGGTTCTTATTGTCATATATAGTAATTATTTATTTACTGTCCTAACTAGGCTCGTCTAGTAGTTGATTCATAAATAATAATTATAATGACGGATTATAAAAAGACAAATTGTCAAATGTTATACATTTTATTTCTTCAAAAAGTTGAAAATGTATGTTGTAAATAAAATCAAACTACCTTGACTTAATTGGATTTAATTTGTGTGTTCAAAGCTGGAATTAGATTTGATATTATGCTATTAAAACCTATCTCTAACTGTAAATCATAGCTGGAAATAATTAAAGGGAAAAATGCGCTATGCATTAATAATCTCATTGTTGGCAGCCCTGAACACAGGTGGTGAACTTGGAGACAAATTTTCAGCTCTTTTCAATGAACAGATCTAACAAGAACTATTTAAATAGCTCAACCCAGTTAATTTTCCAAGTGGCTTCTTTGAATTCAACACAAAATTGTTGAATTGGACTGTGTGGAAATCAATATTCCAGAAATTGCAAAGTAGTCAAAAATACTAAATTACAGCCCTCTGAATATTACATAATTACCCAGTAAATGTGTCACAATTCAAATGAAATAAGAACATTTTGTGCAAAAATTATTTGAATTTTTCAGATAATTATCAGGTAAGTTGCCCAAAATTGAAAATAAAGGAATAGGAAGTCGTCCAACCATCTGGATGAAAAGCATTTTTTCCACAGCAGGTTTGAACTGCTCATGAAGGTTGCAACTTGGGTTCCAAAGTAGGGAGTCAAGGCACAGCTGCACCATCTTTATTTAGATTTGTCCCTATCACTCAGAGAAATAGCACTACGTCTAATACATCTGGTCCACATCCACTGAGGAAAAAACAGGTAAAAGGCAGTTTAACCCATGTTTTTTGAAAAGCAGTAAGTCAACGTCGGAGAAACATTACTCAGCTAGTATGTCTACCCTGTACTGCAGTGTTTTGTGTCTTACAGTGACTTCAAATGATTAATTAATTAATGTAATGTAATTAATGTATTTGTAATTAATGAATTAATTACAAATACTGTGCAACTTTGAAATAAGAGCTGCTCTATAAATCTGTAGCCCATGCTTTGCTATTTGTGATACAATGACCACAATATTGGAGACTAAAATACCTGTTGGGTAACTCACTTAGGTGCTTATTCTTTACTTGCTAATTACTGTGTAAATGCTAGTAAATATTGCTTTCTCATCTCTGACATTTTGTCACAGTAAATTGGAAGAAATATTGTTGTAAAACTACACAGATTTCCAGGTAAATTCATGAACCTCATGTTTCTTACAAAATGTATATAATTTAATTACAATTTCAGGCAAATTATCTGATAATTATGTTAAAAGTTTAAACAAAATTTACACTAATTGTAATTATTTCATTAAATTGTTAAAGAAATTGTGGTTGCTTCTTAGTCAGAATTGTGGTCTTTAGGTCACAGCAATTAGATGGTTGCATCTAATGCATGCTCACAATGCTCATATCGTTATTTATCTGTGTTGTACCAGCTACCATGGGAGCCATATTTGGCATGGCGACTTGTCTCAGTTCGCAGGCACGTGAAAGTCCAGACGATCCACTGAATTACTTCATTGGGGGCTGTGCCTCTGGAATTTTCCTTGGAGCCAGAAGTAAGTATCTGTTCTGGCATGGATTGTTCTGGCATGTTCATGGCATATTTAGCAGCATGGTGAAAATTATATATATAAAAAAAAAAAATTTAAAACCAAGGTGGAACATTTGTAACAGTAGATACGACAACAACAACATACTACTAATACAATAAATATTTATGTATGCGACTAATGCTAACTAAAGGTAGTGTATAGGGGAGGAGAGAGAGGGAGGGCTGAGCATTGCAAAGAACTTCGGTTCCTGCTCCAGGAAAACAGACATGACCTCTAAAAGAGGTCTGTTCTCACTTATAATGTAATTAAATTTAACTGTACTTGAATTATTGCTCAGATATTAGAGACATTTTGCAAAATCTGTGGACCTATTATAGTTTATATACTGTGTCAACCCCGTGCCCTGGGTGCACACACTCTTCATCAGTCCACCTACCTGAAACCCAATCTATTGTGCCACAGACGGCATATATTACACTACTAACTGGCAGGTGCAATAACTGTGAAACTGAAACACAAATGAAGGAAATAAATATACCAAAAGAATTGGGTGTGTATTAACATAAAAATGCACAGGTTCTACATCAATTATTTATTTAATATGAAAGAGAGGAAAGAACAGCAGGCAATAAAACCAACAAGTAGCATAAACACAGGGAAGGTCGGTAGGGCCATTAACTGCAGTATGGAAATATACAGCTCTGATGCTGGGGATACCTGCAAAGAAATACAGAGAGAGGGAGTTGGAGAGGAGGAAGCACAACTACGGAAAGTAGAAGGCACAAAGTAATGATTGTAATGATGGCTTTAGAATGAAGAGAGAGGAGGAGAGAAGCTCAAGGGAGGTCCTCCATCAGACTAATCTACAGCAGCATAACTAATAGATGGTTCAGAGTTACCTGAGCCATCTCTAACTATAATCTTGAAAGCTATAGACACTGCCTCCTGGAAACTGTAGAAACCACAAGTAGACCTGTGTTCCGCTGGGAAAATATGGCACCAGAAAGTCTTGATTATCAATCAAAAACTGTTTATTGCCAGGTACAGTATAAAAGTATAAATATATAAATATATATAAATATAAAATAAAAAACCTCACAGAGTATAATTGTGTTAAGAATACACACACACACACACACACATACACATACACATTTAAAATCAACAGCAGCATGTTTGTGTATGCTGTTGTTTGAATCTCTACTACCACTATTGATTGAATCTTTGGCTAACTGAAGCTATATATTTTGTGTGTGTGTGTGTGTGTGTGTGTGTCTACCTATGTATACATCAAACCAGCCCACAGTGCTATGACTGGTACGTCGGCGTGTCTGGGTCTAGGAACACTGGCCTTCCTCACAAAAGTCGGCAAGATGGAAGGATGGAAGCTAGTTGGACCACCTAAACTATGAACATGAAGATGTCTTTCAGATTAACTGTGTCTATAAAAGTTTAATAAAGTTTTGAAATGTCAAATAACTCCACTTGTCACTTCAGTTTTGCAGCCTTTTATCTCTGGGGTTATAGCATCATTGCTTTGGGTGGGAGATGTGCACACATTTCTAGTGGGATTATAAAGGTGTAATGTTTGTGGTCAATTTGTGTTGTTTAATTATTTTGCTGTTGTTTGGTGTTTGGAGAATATTTCATCTTTCTGCTAATTTGTCCTCTGCTTTACAAACTCTTAAGCCTCTAATGGTCCTCCTCTCTACTCCTAACAGTTTTTCACCTTAGGAACTCTTTTCAGAGCTAAAATGCTTTGATGTTTTATGTTTTGTAGGATTTATCTTCATTTCTTGGGAATTCTTAGAAAATGTCACAAGGCTAAGGGATGTTTTGTGAATACACCCCACATTTTTCCTACGTGGTCTACAGGTATTCACCCTGTTAGACGTTTTATCCTTTTATTGACATAAATCCGTCATGATTAATAGACATTGGCGATTTTTGACTGAAAAAATTATAAAAATATCTCAGTAATGTCAAAGTGAAAACGGGTTTCTACAAGGTAAGAAATAAAAATATGTAAGTTGAAATCAGTGTTTGTATTAATATTCACCCTCTTTAAAATGACTGACTTAATCCAACAGAGGTACAGATATTTGGTGCTATTAGTCCCACAACTAGTGAAATGGGGATCAGTGCAGTATAAATAAACTTGTGTCTGGACAGTTCAGTCACTGGATAGTCAGTATTCCTGGCTACCCTTACACCATGGAAACAAAAGAACACTCCCAGCAACTCAGAGAACAGATCATTGAAAAGCATAAGTCAGTGGATATATACAAAAAAAATCTCTAAGGCACTGAACATCCCCAGGAGTTGGGGAGTGAAATTCATCATCTGCCTGGAACAGGCCGTCCACACAAAGTGAATCACCATGCAAGAAGGAGAGTAGTGAGAGAGGCCACTAACACACTGATGACTACTCTAAGGGAGTAAGACTGTACACACAATCACTGTTTCCTGGGTTCTTTGCCTGTCAAAGCTTTTGCATCAGACAAGAAGCTATGTTTGGTGCACACCAAACACACCATCCTCACTGAAATGTGGTGGCAGCATCATGCTGTGGGGGGTAAAAGCCCTGACCTCAATCCAATAGAGAATTTGTGGATATACTTGAAAAGGGCTGGAACCTTTTTGGCACTTCCTCAAAGGGCTGGAACCTGATAGAGTTTGAGTAGTTTTACAAAGAAAATTGGCATAAAATTCCATTGTACAGGATGTGCAAGCCTAATGGAGAGATATCCACACAGACTCCATGCTGTGATTGCAGTCAAAGGTGCATCTACTCAATAGTAATAGCATTAAAGGAATTTGTGTCCAAAAAAATAATTAACAGACTTATTGCCGGTGTAGTTCTACAGATTCGACCCCAGACAAATCAATATAGTTAATTACAGAAAATATTACAAATTACTCAAGACAAGATGTGAATTCACCTTTTTAACCAGCTGGAAAAAGAAGAACTTTTTAGGTCCCCTGGGATATACTTTCCCAGGGAGGCTGAGGAGTGTGATTCCCCTATAGTTACAAAAGGAGTGTCAATCATGACATCCCCACAACATCCAGAGACTTAAGGTACTTGCAGCAAATCACACAAAGGTACTACTTTATACAGACACATTAAGTAAGAAAATAACCAATATTGACAAAATCTTACAGTTATTAACACTATCAGGATTATTGGTAATAACAATACTAACAGCTTTAAATAGAGTGTAAATAGAACATCAAATTAATTAAATCATCCGTGTTTCTGTACCACAAAGAGCTGAAACTTTAGGTAGTTGCAAGAAAAAACTTAAGAGTTTATAGAAATGTATGAGTTGACTTTTGTGTTAAGCAAGTTTGAATGGTACAATAGAATAATCCAAAGGCAGTTTAATCTCATAGTGCATTTCAAGATTAAAGAGCATTTAAACATCAAAAACATAGGTTATATCTTTTGTCTAAACATCTTGGAAAAGCTATAACCAAAAATCTAATCTCCAGAGCTCCTGTAAACTTTATCCCTTTAATAAGATCTGTAAAACAGAGATTTAACTCATGGCTACAGTTATCAACCTAACAAGATCTTTAATTACTAAAGTAGATAGGACTGTCAAGATTAGTGTACACTGTCCAAGTATTATATTAGAACATTGCACACAGATAAATTAATTCACAATTTTATATGGAGGAACAAAACTCACCTTATTAAAAAATTGTAGCTTGAAATGTCCCAGAAAAAGGTGGTTTTGGTGCTAGTTGAGACCAGGAGAATAAACAGGGTGTTCTCCACTGAGCCATCCAAGGTGTACTCACAGTGGCAGGCTAATAACATAAGAGCAGACCCACCAAGGCTGGAGACTGAACAATACTGGAAAAGCATATGCCAGAAGGAGGCATCACATAACAGCAATGCACAGTGGCTGGTTGACTTGAGAGCAGACCACAGCAACCTTCCTGAACAAGATCCAGTAACCATCATAATGGCAGTCATCCAAGAGAGGGTCTCGGGTATGAAGAACTGGATAGCACCAGGTCCTGACATGATCCATACCTACTGGCTAAAGAAGCTAACCTCACGTATGAGTGCCTGGAGGCACAAATGAACAATCTACTAGTGGATGGAAACCACCCTGAATGACTAATGGCCGGACAGTCCTGATCCTGGATGACATCAAGCTGTATGCCAAGAGTGAACGAGACTCGACTTGCTGATACAAACCACCAGGATATACAGCTAAGACATTAGAATGTCATTCAGACTGGATAAGTGTGGTCGGATGGTAGCAAGGAAAGGAAAGATTGTCAGAACTGAGGGGATAGAACTACCACAAGGCAAGATAGCAGATGTCGAGTATAGTTACAAATACCTTGGAATCCCACAGGCAAATGGTAACCACGAAGAGGCTGCAAGAAAAACAGCAACCATTAAGTACCTCCAAAGGGTAAGGCAAGTCCTGAGAAGTCAGCTGAATGGATAAAAGTCCGGGCGATCAACACCTACGCCCTCCCAGTCATCAGGTATCCCGCTGGCATAATAAGCTGGCCAAAGGAGGAGATGGAAGCCACTGACATCAAGACAAGGAAGCTCCTTACAATGCATAGAGGGTTTCACCCCAAATCCAGCACCCTGAGACTGTAGTATCCAGGATGAACTAAGCTTAATGAATACATCAGGAAGATGGCCCCAACTGATGGCATGCTTAGCGAATACCTCAGGCAGCAGGCTCCAGAGGAGCAAGGGGAGGAAGATTAGGAACCCTTTTGGAAGGACAAAGCCCTGCATGGTATGTACCACCAGCAGATAGAAGAAGTGGCTGGACAAAGCTGGACTGAAAGACAGCACAGAGGCACTAATCCTAGCAGCACAGAAGCAGGCTCTAAGTACAAGATCGATAGAGGCTGGGATCTACCATACCAGGCAGGACCCCAGGTGCAGGCTGTGCAAAGATGCCCCTGAAACAATCCAGCACATAACAGCGGGATGCAAGATCCTAGCAGGCAGGGCATACATGGAATGTCAAACCAAGTGGCTGGCATAGTGTACAGGAACATCTGTGCTGAGTACAGGCTGGAAGTCTCAAAGTCAAAATGGGACACACCTCCAAAGGTGGTTGAGAATGACAGAGCTAAGGTCCTGTGGGACTTCCAGATACAGACTGACAAACTGGTAATGGCCAACCAACCCGACATAGTAGTGGTGGACAAAAAGGAGAACAAGGCTGTAGTGATAGATGTAGCAATCCCAAGTGATAGCAACACAAGGAAGAAGGAGCACGAGAAGATCGAGAAGTACCAAGGGCTGAAAGAAGAGCTGGAAAAGATGTGGAAGGTGAAGGCACAAGTGGTACCCGTGGTGATAGGAACACTGGTCGGCTGTAACTCCCTGGAGAGTGGCTCCAGCAGATCCCAGGAAGAACATGTCAGATCTCTGTGCAGAAGAGTGCAGTCCTAGGCTCAGCTATCTAAGCAATAGCTAAGATAGGTATATAGTTATGATAGCACTGCCAAACCAAAGAAAAATGTAAAGGTGCCTAAGACTTTTTTACAGTACTGTATATATAGTTATAATTGACTAATTGTAAATTAGTAATTATAATTAGTTAATGATAATTATAATTATTAAATTAGTAAATTAATGTTCTTGCTGCTTGTTGTTGTCTTATTGCCTGCTGTTCTTTTCTCTCTTCTCTTTCCACTCACCCCAACCGGTCGACGCAGATGGCCGCCCACTATGAGCCTGGTTCTGCTGGAGGTTTCTTCCTCTAAAGGGAGTTTTTCCTCTCCACTGTTGCCTCTCTATAATTTTTTGTATAAATATTTTCTGTAAGGTCTTAAACCTTACACTATAAAGTGCCTTGAGATAACTTCTGTTGTAAACAAATACAAATAAAACTGAATTGAATTGAATTAAATTGCTATCCTTTGATCCCAGTAATATTTTCATTAATGAAGACTATGTTACCCCTAGGTGACTAACAAACGTATTAGAAACATTATTCTAAGAGATCTTTTTACTATACCACCTTCTGTTTTCTTTTGGAACAACTTTTATGACATTAATTGGAAATGATCCTGGATGTTACCAATATATATTAATTTAATATAATAATATATTATTAATATTTATATCATAATATAAAATTCCAATATTTGTTAACTAACAAAATTAAGGTGGTTTCCTTTAAAATTATGCTCAGGTGCTACCCTCTCAAAATGTATTTGTCCAAATATGAGCTTGACTTTAATACTCTTTGTGTTTTTGTGGTAACTATGATGAGACATTGAAACACATCTGTTTTGGGACTGTACCTACACAAATGTAGGTAGCTTTTGAAATGGTATGGCAAACGTTTTATAAAGGAAAAGCATTACAATCCAATTTTAGTCACTAAATATTTGTGCTCTTTGGTATAAGAAAGGCCAAACTCAATGAGAGTGACATTGTATATGTTGGAAATCTGCTTTAGATTTTTGCCAAATATTATATTTACACAAGAAAAAATTAAAACCAAAAAACTAATTTTTTAGCTTTTTATTCACAATTGTATAGAAATCTACAGACCTTAACTTGCAAATACACAAAAATACACAAGAAACGTATTTACAACAATAAGGCTTTGAATTTTGTCTATATGTTAAAAAATACTCTTTATCATTATTCCCTCGAGCACTCTTGACTGTTGCATGTTCTTTGCCTCACGCAATGTTATAGCCTTGTCCTGTATGTCTGTTATGTGCTCCTAAAATTACAATGTTTTAATAAAGTTATATTTAAAAAATCTTTTCCGTAGCAAGGGACACTTTGTTTCCATGGCAACGCAGGAGCGGTGCCGTGTTACACCCACCGGAAACTCTCAGCAGTGCCGGTAGAAAATGAGAAGGAGGCACATCTGATCTTTTAAATAATTATATTCTTATATGTAATTTTGAACATATTGTTTTGGATGCCAAAATCGTGCGAAATTATTTTTCCAAACTTCCAATGACATGCCTGAACACGGTTGGATGAAATCGTGTGCCGACCGTAGCAAAAATCGCACCGGCCGATAGTAGACTGTAGGAGAAAGCACAGCGATCCTGCTTCCTTTAATGATCAACCTTCAACGCTAGCGAGAAAAGCCTAGCTTGTAATTACCATTGCCATGGAAGACTACAACGATTGTGCTTAAGGAGTGTTTGTTGAGCTCTTGGAACGTAGCATAACGGTTTCAATATGCCCGACCGATGTTGTTGCAGGAGACTCTCAGTTGCCTGATATTAACGGGCTTGCTTTTGATATCTGGAAATTCCTTTGCAAGGAAGCTAGCACCGCTGGCATTAGCTTTCTCCGCGCTGCATATCTGGGCTTTGACGACACACGTGTTTCCATGACCACACCACTAACTTTGCTGTTTGTCTATTCACGGACCTTTTAACTCCACAAGCATTTTATGGGATTCATATTGGAGAAAAAGAAGCAGGCCTAAGGCAAAATGGTGAACTGGAGACGGCTGCTACGATTGTCTAACCGATCGATTTTGGCCTTCATATTCTTCTTCTCAATGTCCACCACTTGCCTTTACTTCATTTATGTGGCTCCTGGAATAGGTTAGTTAACCGAGTCTTTACGTTTACGTCTAAACGTTTTACAAGATCACAGTTAAGAGAATTATGTCTGGATTATCTTCTGTAGCTCATGCTAAAATAGCTAGCGTTAATAGGCTAACTAGCCAATTTACAGGGGTCCTGGCCTGTCGCATCCCATTTCGATGTGTAAAAAATGTAACGTGTTTTCCAAATGGGTAGCTAGTGGATCGACAGCATTGTTATAATAAAATAGATTTTTGTTCGATTTATAGATGATACACACTTTAACAGGCGCTTCACGGCAGTATGAATGAACTGTGGCTATCACTGCTAATGTTCTATTCAGGAAGTTAGACAGCAAGATTTGCGGCTTTAGCTGGTTCGTGAAAATATTATAGAGGCGAAAGTGGTAATGCGTTGCAACGATTATTACAGTATTGGGGTCGGCTTTTACATGTATCACATTGTCATTCTTGAAAGGAGAAGCAGTTCTGTGACAATTCACTGAAGAACTGCATAATATTTGGGTCTAAGCATGATTGTAGAGACAGAAAAAATACGCACAATGCTATTAAGGTAAATAGCTCTTTCTAGTCATTAGGATTCTTTGAACACCTGCAATCCTATAATTGTGGATGATCTGCAAACCCAGCGTTTGCCCCTCGAAATCTGATACATTTTATCTACATTTTTATATTTAGCAGCTCTGTGGACGTGGCCCTCTGGTCTGTGGGAACCCTGACCTGATTACTTATTGTTCTGCGTCCTTTTGAAACACGCTGATGAGCCAATGCATTTTTATACAGTGTGGATAAGTGGTGGGTCGACTAATTTGGGCCGTCTTTTTGTTTGTCCATTGTAATTTAGAGGCATGAATAAATGACAAATATCTGAATAAACAACAAATGCAGATGCTTCCATAACCGATAAAAAGACTCACTGAATACTTTGAGAGATTTTGGTAAACCAACACTCAGCAGACATTGTAAGCATTGTAAGCGATTGACTAAAAGAGAATGCTTACTCCCTTGCTTTGAATTCTAAAGACAGCTACCACCTCTACTTGTACATGGGCTCATTAGGACATAACTCAGACTTTGTTCAAGGGGACTGGTAGTGTAATGTCTGTTTAAATACTTCCTTTAATACTTGACTATTAATTTGACTATGCTTTCTTTGCCTTCCCTGTGACAAAACCCAAATACATAGCCATAGAAAATGTTATTGCATGGCAGATGATATAGAAAGGAATATTTATCTTGATCTTTTCACTGGAAAATGACAATATCTTGGTTTCAGGAACAGACTAGCTTAATCTGCTGTCCCTAATAATAACCCTGTTACCCACTTCTCAAACCAGCTCTGTGAAAAGTTTGTTTTATCATGCTCTAACACTGATCTGGTTGCTCACCCACATTAAAACTGGTATACTAGCTACTAGGCAAACTGAATCAAGAGTTGCTAATATTGATGACATATTGTGTATTCATAATTTCTTTACAATGAAAGATTTTGACTGTCCTGTTATTATATCATGGCTGCTTTAAGTGTTTCAAGCATGATTTGTCACATGTAGTAGTACTAAAAATAGATTTTCTGAATTTGTCATTTTTATTTTAGTTTTATAGTATTGAATCTTAAAATACAGGTTCTGGTCTTTGCCCTTGTGATGTTATATGTACAGTATTACATCTGTACAGAATGTTACATCTATACATTGGGTACTTGAAAATGCTGCCGCTATATCAGCTACATTAAGTGATGGCAGTCTTGTAAACTTAGACATGAATAGTTGTCTACGTGGTCAGTTTAAAGGATGGTTAGCCAGTTATTTTGTAGCGAATTTAGAGACTGCATCTACAAAAAGGATTGACTGATTGAAAGACTGCACATTGATCTGAGCGTGGTTTGATTTGTTGACATATATCTAGCTATTAAATGTACAGTGTTTGTGTGGACTTGATTTTAATTGGGATATTATAATCAATATCCAGCCACAGTATTTAGTTTTGTTTTAGGCAAAGTAGATGTTTTTTATTTGATCAATTTCCGAAACTTTTACAGTTTCACAGCTGGTTCATTGTGTTACTAAGTCAAAGTAATTTCTAGATCATAAATAGATATCCAAATTTAGTTATTCCTTATCGAAGAGGCATTTGGTTTTCAATTTTGATATTCAGATTTTTTTTTTCACTCAACATAAGATATCAAATGGCTTTTAAAAAAGCCAAAGCTCCAGATATTCACTAAATATTAAATATTACACCTAAAGCTCCAGAGCCCAAACAAGCCCCATAAATTTCATCTTTATTTTATCTTTTGCCCTGTGTTGTTGTGTCACACCAGCCAGATGTGCAGAGCAGTAGTTGGTTATGGGCTTTTCTTGGCATCAGCTACTTGCAAGTGTGACTTTTTCGATGTTTTTGTTTTCTAAAAAATTATTATTATTAAAGTTATTGACTACTCAAAGAAAAACAAATCGTGTCACATTAGTCTTATTGTTTTTGTCCATACAGTTTTAACTTTATTTGAGGAAATTTTATTTATATAATGCCAAATGACAACAAAAGTCATCTCAAAGTTTAAGACTTTACAAAATATATTTGTACACAGAATTATATGCAAAACACAATCCCACTTGAGCAACACTAACCAACAGTTGAGAGGGAAACCTCCGGCTGAACCAGGGTTGGGGAGGCAATCATCTACCTCAGTTAGGATGAGTGGAAAGATGAGAGAAGGCCAGAAACAACTCAGGCTGGATATACATAGCTTTAGAAAACTATATAGAGAGGGAGACAGAGAGGAAAACAGCAATGCAATGATTGCATGTAAGTGGAAATAGGAGAAGAACTTGATGTATCAGTTTAATTCGGGGATGTCTGTGGATCAATAGGTAGAGCAGTTGTCTGCCAATCACAGGATTGGTGGTTCAATTCCCGGCTGCCACGTCACATGCCAAAGTGTCCTTGGGCAAGATACTGACCCCGGTGATTCAGGTCAGCTGCAAAGCAGCACTGCCATGGGTGTGAATGGGTGAATGAGATGCAGTGTAAAGCGCTTTGAGTACCAGCTAGGTAGAAAAGCGCTATTTAAGTGCAGACCATTCAATTCAATTTTATTTTTTTTAGCGCTTTTAACAATTGTATTTGTCGCAAACCAGCTTTACATAACCAAAGAAACTATGGAAGTTTAGATGAACAGTGAGTGTGTATGAATCAGATTCTCCCTGATGAGAAAATCTCCCTGAAAAGGCAACAGGAAGAAACCTTGAGAGGAACCGGACTGAACAGAGAACCCATCCTCGTTTAGGTGATAACAGGAAGCAGGAATTGAGCATTCATACTGTGTACAAGGCAGCAGGCAGTTCAGTATAACACTGGATGTCTTTAAGTTAATATGGACTCCAGTTAGTTATTGGAGGCTCAGGTAGACTTGTAGGAAATTCCAGTCCTGGACTATTGAGTGACTGCCGTTGAGTCAAGACCTCAGAGGAACAGCTGTCAATATCAACCAAGGCCAGGATCGTCTTTATGGTAGAGTCGAACCAACCCCAGTCACCACACGCATCCCAAAGAGACCACACGGGGCATCCAAGCGACGAGATCTCCAACCAGAAGCTGTGCACCAGGACGAGTCAGACAGGTCCAGAGGGCAGAGGGTGGAACAATATGTGTAGCTCAACAGAAAGGCAGGGAGAGGGAAAGAGAGAGAGGGAGAGAGAAAACGAGAGAAGAGGAGAGATAACAGTTAGGCATGGTCACAGTCACATAATGCATAAGGTGAATGTATATTTTGTGTAGAGTGCAAGCAGGGACTCCAACAGGACTAACTATGACAGCATAACTGAAAAGGAGAGCCAGAAGGAAACGCAGACATATCGGCTCCCTGGGATGTAAAGCAACCAATCACTTCACTGTCAACAAACCTGAGTGATCAGTGAGCGTGGGGGAGACGGCATCTAAACAAACCAGTTCACCATAATGCTCTACGTCCATGAGTCTTTCCCTAAGGCTAATCTACTTACAAAAATGCTTGGCTGAATAAATAAGTTTTTAGCTTAGACTTAAACACTGAGACTGTGTATGAGTCCTGAACATTATTTGGAAGGCTATTCCATAACTTTGGAGCTTTGTAAGAAAAGGCTCTGCCCCCAGCTGTAGTTTTCATAATACGAGGTACTGACAAGCAGCCTGCATCTTTTGATCAAAGTAGGCGTGGCAGATCGTAAGACACTAGCAGTTCACTCAGACATTGTAGCACAAAACCAGAATCTGAATAGACCAGAAAGGCAATCTAAAGTTACAGTGTAATCTAAAATCTTGCTTCTAGCTGCATGTGGTTCTTTGACTAGGACTTATGTCTTGTCAGGATTAAGCAGAAGGTAGTTAAGTAGCATCCAGTCTCTTATATCCTTTACACACTGCTCAACTTTATTAATCTGGTGTTTCTCATCTGAGTTTGATAAGACATCATTGAAGGTCTCCCCAGCAGACTAAGTCTATAACAGTGTTACTAATAGATGGTTCAGCGCCACCTAAGAGTTAGTTTTACAGGAGGTGCTAGCCAAAACCTCTGCCTCCAATTCTACAATTGGGAAACTCTAGAAACCACAAGTAGAGAGCTGAACTCTAGTATGATACTATGGGGTATTTAAGTTGTGATACAGCTTGATCATTAACTACTTTGAATGTGAGTAGAAGTATTTTAAATTTCAAACAGAACTCTGGTTGCAGCATTTTAGACTAATTGGGGGATATTTAGGGAATTATGGCAACATCCCTTAGTAGAGAATTACAGATTAGTTTTTCAGCATTACTTTGAGATAGGATGTTTCTATAAGTATATTAAGTATGATTACTCATAAGTAATCACAGTTTTCTGATATGTTGTTAAAGCTGTATTGTACAATATATGGGGCATGTAATAGCTGTTGATACAGTGCTATGTCAAACAAATGGAACTGAATATTTGTAATCAAATTAGTCTAGCAGACTAAAACCTGTTTCTCCTGTTTTCTATCAGCCAACACCTACTTCTTCATGGTTCAGGCTCAGGGCATCATGCTGAGGGATAATGTGAGGACCATCGGCCAGATGATTAGATTGTATACCAATAAGAACAGTACAGCCAATGGGACAGGTAAGTGAGGCATTTGGTAAGGCTCAACATGTAGTATATGAAGTTGAAATAAAACAGATGCTTTCAGGCTTGACAAATCACATTATGTGTACTTGCATTTTCTCCTCCCTAAACTCTCCTCTCTCTCAGTGTTTTGAAGAAGCCATATATGACTTTTTTGTTTATGTGTAAAAAAACATTTTTAGGACCCAAATCAGGGGTCAGGATCTTGGTTTTGCATTTTTTAAAGTATTGTGTTATTTCTGATGTTTTTATCTCAGACTACCCTGATGGTAGTAACTCCAGTGAATATCTTGTCCAGCCAACTACGTATCTCCCAGAGAACTTCACCTATGCCCAAAACCTCCCCTGCCCAGAGCGATTACCTTCTATGAGTGAGTATAATGGTACCTAACATCAGCAGTGAGGGTGTTGTTGAAGTGTTGTGGAATCTAAATGCTTCATTTTGTCAGATACACATTAAACTAGTAAATGCTACATTCTTTAGTTTATTTATAGATTTACTTTTTGAGTTTTGAGCACCTTGTTGTAGGGACCACAAGGTGCTGCCACCTTCTGTGTCTATACAGTTACAAACTATTAACCATGCTTCCATAATGAGCCCAAGGTGGAGGGGAAATCAGATTAATTCAATTCAATTCAGTTCAATTCATTTTAATTTGTATAGTGCTTTTAACAATTGTCTTTGTGGCAAAGCAGCTGAAGAGGAGAGATAACAGTTAGGTATGGTCACAGTCACATAATGTATGAGGTGAATGTACAGTACTGTGCAAAAGCCTTATGCACCATTACATTTTTCTTGGTTTAGCAGTGCTATTATAACTATATATCTATTTTTATTGTAGTCACTCGATTAGAATACAGGTAGTGTACATAGGAAATATGTTCACAGTGATAAAAAACACAAAAATATAAGAAAATATCAGTGACAAATAATATCTCTAACCTTTGTAGAATGATCTGGAAAGGTCAAGGACAAAAACAGAAGTGGAAGATCTAATGAGATGTCTGTTTCTTCTTTGAGAGATCAGAAATCCAGCAATGATCTGGTTCAGCATCTGGCAGCTTAATGTGGATGCCAAGTTGGTTCTTCTGCAGCCTAAAGAAGCTTGAGCAGAAATGTTTTTTGTGGAAAGGCAAAAGCCAAGAAACCACTTATTGTGTTTATAATTTAAAAAAAAAAAGAAGAGAGGAAAAATACTGGTCATCGTTCATAAAAGAACATAGCAAATGGTGCCTAAGACTTTGGCACAATACTGTATATTTAGTGTAGAGTGCAATATTACTCATCTGCTACATGTATACTCAGATTTCCATTAACCAGGTTTTTAAAGTGCATGTAAACTGGTTACTCGAGAAACCTGGTTCCTCTGCGTAACTTGGTTACTTTAGTGCGTGTAAACCCAGTCAGTGAGAACTAGATGCTTGTCCCTTGAACTTTAAACAAAAACCTTTAGTTGAGTTAGCTGAGAGCTGTACCAGAGAGATAATACATACAGAAGCCAAAAAAGAAGGCCTCTCACTTTTATCATGCTCGCAAAATAAAATTCCTAAACTCTCCACAGATGGCCCTATGGAAGTGAACATGACAGAGATTCCAATGGATGAGATGGAACACAAATTCTCCAAGTTTTATGACATTGATTTTGGAGGTTACTGGAAACCAAAGGACTGCAGAGCTCACTGGAAGGTTGGTGTATACTAATTTAGTAATTATATACCCATCAAAGTACAGTTGTAATTGATTCTTACTATGTTTCTGCTGTAGGTGGCCATTCTGATTCCATTTAGAAACCGCCATGAACATCTCCCTATTCTCTTTCAACATCTCATTCCCATGTTACAGAGTCAGCGGCTGCAGTTTGCCTTTTACGTCGTTGAACAGGTACAGTTTACTGTGTGTGTTGTGTATGTGTGTACTGCACTGTTGTGAGCTGTATGTAATAAAGCAGTGGTTCCCAACCTTTTTTGCGCCACAGACCAGTTTAATGTCAGACAGTATTTTCACGAACCAGCCCTTAAGGTAGATAGATAGATAGACAGATAGAAAGATAGATAGACAGATACTTTATTGATCCCCAAGTGGAAATTTTGGTGTTGCAGCAGCCATTATACAGAAAACATTTGAACATTAAGTAACATAATCTACACAACAACAATACAAAAAACACAGTACAAGAATAACATATAGTATAGATAGTAATAACAACAAAACACACTGTAGAACTTGAATGGAAAGTAACTTAGTTACATATTGTTAAACTGTCAGCATGGACACTGACCCCCTGTCAGTGAATCATCGTACAGACTGATGGCTGTTGGCACAAATGACTTCCTGTACCTTTCTTTGTCACAGCGGAGCTGGAGAAGTCTCTGACTAAAACTGCTCCGCTGTTTGACAAGTAGGCTGTGGAGAGGATGTGAGCTGTTCTCCATGATGCTCAGCAGTTTGTGCAGCATCCTCTTCTCCACCACCTGCTCTAAAGGTTCCAGAGAAGCCCCCAGCACAGAGCCAGCTTTCCTGATCAGTTTATTCAGTTTCTTAGTGTCGCTGGCTCTGATGCTGCTGCCCCAGCAGACGACAGCAAAGAATATCGCACTGGCTACGACAGACTGGTAAAAGATCTACAGCATCTTGTTGCACACATTAAAGGACCTGAGCCTCCTCAGGAAGTAGAGTCTACTCTGTCCCTTCCTGTATACAGCCTCTGTGTTGAACTTCCAGTCCAGTCTGTTGTCCAGGTGAACTCCCAGGTATTTATACCTCTCCACCACCTCCACCTTCTCACCCAGAATGGACACAGTGTCAAAGCTAGTTCTCTTCCTCCTGAAGTCCACAACCATCTCCTTTGTCTTGCTTACATTCAAGGTCAGATAGTTGTTCCCACACCACTTCACAAAACTGTTCACCAGACCTGTGTACTCTGTCTCCTCCCCACCGCTGATACACCCAACCACTGCAGAGTCATCTAAGAACTTCTGCAGATGAAAGGACTCAGTGTTGTTCTGAAAGTCAGAGGTGTACAGGGTGAAGAGGAAAGGTGAGAGGACAGTCCCTTGAGGTGCTCCTGTGCTGCTGACCACCTGCTCAGACTCACATCCCTGCAGTCTTACAAACTGTGGTCTGTCTGTCAGGTAGTCAGTGATCCAGGAGGCTGTGGAGGAGTCTACCTGCATCTTCAGGAGCTTCTCTCTCTGCAGGACAGGCTGGATGGTGTTAAAGGCACTGGAGAAATAAAAGAATGTGATCCTCACAGTGCTGTTTGCCTTGTCCAAGTGTGAGAGAGCTCGCTGAAGCAGGTAGACAATAGCATCATCTACTCTAACCTGGGGGTAATAGGCAAACTGTAGTGGGTCTAGTGATGTCTCGTACCTGAGGTCTCAAATAGGTCAGAACCAGTCTCTCCAGGACCTTCATGATATGTGATGTGAGGGCAACTGATCTGTAATCATTTAGAGCAGAAGGAGATGACGATTTAGGAACTGGCGTCTGACATTATGTCTTCCAAACCTTTAGCACCTGCTCCAGTCTCAGGCTCAGGTTGAAGAGGTGCTGTAGAATCCCAGAGAGCTGCTCAGAACAGGCCTTCAGGACTCTGGGGCTGACACCATCAGGTCCTGCTACCTTTTTCTGGTTCAGCTTCTCCAGCTGCCTCCTCACCTGGCTGCTGGTCACTAACAGATGGGTAGGGGAGGTGGGTATGGTAGAGGAAGGGGAGGGGGATGACGGTGGGATAATTTCGTCTGTAAGAGTTCCAGTGACGGGTGTGGTTTTATGACCGTCTCTGATATTCATTGTAGGATGGGTGTGGGGTGGCAGCAGTGGAGACACTGGTCTGTCTATGACTCTGGCAGAGGAGGAGGAGGAGGAGGAGGAGGAGGGTGCAGCAGAGTGTTTGGAGGTGAAGGAGGGGGAGAGGGAGGGCGGTATTAGGGTTAGGGTATAAACCTGTTGAAAAAATGGTTCAGCTCATTGGCTTTGTCCAGGTTCCCTTCCGCCTGGTTCCCCTTCTCCTTAAAGCCAGTGATCTTCTTCATTCCAGACCACACATACTTCATGTTGTTCTGCTGGAGTTCTCCAGCTTCCTTCTGTAAGCGTCCTTACTCTGCCTCAGTCTTACCCTAAGCTCTCTCTGCACAGACTTCACCTTTTCCTTGTCTCCCTCCAAAAAAGGCCTTCTTCTTCCTGTTGAGCAGCTCCTTTAAGTTGCTGGTGATCCAGGGCTTATTGTTCGAAAAGCACCTCACTGTCCTGGTTTGGATGATGTTGTCCACACAGAAGTTAATGTACAGTCATGGAATTGATGTCGTCTCCATGTTGGTCACAGTCCTTACAGTTTTCGTGGTCACTGTCTGCTTCTGACCAATAGGAGTGTAGACGCGGGTGAGGAGCACTAGGTTGTGGTCAGTTCTGCCTAAGGGAGGGAGAGCAGTGGAGGTGTATACATCCGTCACATTTGTATACAGTAAATCTAAAGTCTTATTGTTTCTGGTGGGGCAGTTGACAAACTGGTAAAAGAGTTGTGTCATTCACACTGAATAATGAAGAATCTAACCATACTGTTCTACTTTGCTTCATGAGGCAGTCAAGTCAAGTCAAGAAGCTTTATTGTCATTCCAACCACATATAGCTGAAGCAGTACATAGTGAAATGAGACGTTTCTCCAGAACCATGGTGCTACATAAAACGGCAACAAGACAAACATGGGGCTGAGGACTGCTAAGTTGTCCTAGCAAAACACATAAAGTGCCTCCTGTGCAACCTAGTGCAAACAGTGCAAGAACACAAAGAAAAAGTGCAGACAGACGTCTGAAGACAGTGCAAAAACAGAACACAAAACACAAAACAGCAGCGACCAGTAGCGGAAATGAATACAATTTACAACTGAAGGATGGAAACATGTCAAATCTAGCGAGTGTGTGTGCTCAGTTCAGTTTGTTGTGTGTGTGTTGAGGAGCCTGATGGCTTGGGGGAAGAAACTGTTCAACAGTCTGGTTGTGAGGGCCCGAATGCTCCGGAACCTCTTCCCTGATGGCAGAAGTGTGAAGATTGGGTGTGAGGGGTGGGTGGGGTCGTCCACAATGCAGGTAGCCTTGCGGATGCAGCGTGTGGTGTAAATGTCCGTGATGGAGGGGAGAGAGACTCCAATGATCTTTTCAGCTGTCCTCACTATCCGTTGTAGGGCCTTGCGATCCGAAACGGTGCAGTTCCCAAACCAGGCAGTGATGCAGCCGCTCAGGATGCTCTCAATGGTTCCCCTGTAAAATGTAGTCAAAATGGGGGGCGGCAGATGGGCTTTCCTCAGCTTCCTCAGGAAGTAGAGACGCTGCTGGGCCTTTTTGCTGAGTTCAACAGTTAGTTCAACAGTTGAACAGCTGAGCACCAAGATGTCGGTATTAACCATGCTTGAAACCACCCGTTGAGGTCAAGAATATAATGTTCACTATGAAGGAACATAACATAATAATAATGTTAATAAATGGCTAGAAATCCAACATGGCCTATGACAGATATGGGTCTATATGTAAACCTCTGTAGTATCCAACTGTCATGAGAAAAAGAACTGTCATTATCTTTCTGACTTTAGCCGGGCCTCTGCTTGCTCTTCAGATTGTAGCATTAACAATAACGATCTCTCATCAAAAACTCTGTAGCTTCACCCTGAAATATATATATATTTTTGTAATAACACAATATACAAACTTATCTGTGTAACTTCAAGAGCAATAACTGTTTGTGGGGCGTTGATTTTAGTAGATTCTGTGGGGTTTCCTGTAATCTTCATCATTTTTACCTACACCAGGATTCTTATAATATGTTATTATAGTTGTAGGGAAGTCAGGAAAAAAGCTGCACAGACCTGTTTACCGCACCTGATTGTTTTAATCAACTATTTTTGTTTGGGTGCATATGAGGTTATTGCAGTTCGAGTGGAATTTACAAAAACTGTGCGTTTAATAATGAGTTTACGGATGGTTTTGTATAATCCTCTTTTTAATCCAATAATATATGGACTGAAAATGAAAGAAACTTCTAAACATCTCAAAAGGTTTTTCTGTCGACATATTATAAGAAGTTATTTTTTCTTCTGTAGGAAGAATGCAAAGATGTGATTTGTTTGATCTATGTAAATTACTTATTGTCAGCAATGACACAGGTCCCAACAAAAGTTAAATGAGAATAGCTAAGATGCAGCAAAGACCTTTAGCAGCTTCAACAATTCGATGACTGATCTTTTTATTTTTTTTTTTTTTTACAAAGTAGAAAATGTTTGTCTTACGAGTCTCACTCAGATTAAAAAAAAAAAAAAAAAAGGCTTTAAATGTTTCTGCACAGATGCAGAAGTTGTACAATAATACAAATCAGTCAGTTTACATTTAAATGTCTCCATTATGTTGAGATCAGTAATCTGTAGGACTTTTAGTTTTTGCTTGAAAATATTCTTTATTGTTTTGTTTTGTTTGTATGTTTGAGCTCATATTCTTACATTACCGTGTTTATTTTATGTCCACTTTAAATATATAATAACCAAACAGTTCTAGGTCATATTAAAATATGTGGGCAGTACTGTAAGATCAGTTATTCTCTTATCGTGTACCTGAAGAAAGGAGATAATTTTTCAAAATCTTGCATATGGTGAAAAATTACCAAGAGCTGTTTCACTTTGTGTGTATGTGTGAGAAGCTCAGCAACGCCCTTATGTCAACATTGATCTTGATCCCTTAGTTACAGTCAGTCTTACTTCAGTCTCATATTAAGTCACGTTAGTGCCACAGTCAGACAGAAAGGTGCACAAAGAGAAAGTCTCTTAAACACTTTCACTTCCCCTACAGCCTAAATATTCAAGACAAACTGCACATACTGCTGATTGCCTTATGTTGATTTTTATGTAGTGTTCATACTACATACTGTAGTGTTCATACTGCTTTTTTGTATTCTTGTGAGAAATTTCCACAACTATGATTATTATTTTTATTAAATATTCTTGAAGTTAATATTGATATACATATTTTACACAGAGCAAAGATGAGGCTATAAAATATATTTTCTAATAAATGAGCTCACTGATTTATTCATTCAGACTTTTCTTGTGCACCTAAACAACAGCACATAGGAGAAGGAGAATACGGAAGGTCCAACGTATATAATAGATAAAATATTTTTGTAGATTGTAGCAAATACCTGCATAAGGTAAAGCATATTTTTATGAAGTATGAACACTACATAAAAATCAACATAAGGCAATCAGCAGTATGTGCAGTTTGTCTTGAATATTTAGGCTGTATGGGAAGTGAAAGCGTTTAAGAGACTTTCTCTTTGTGCACCTTTCTTATGGTCTGTTCACACAGCAAAAGGCTGCTCACTGCCCTCCAACTAGTGGCGCCATTCCTCTAAGGCCAGCTTGATGGCCAGCAGTTCCCTGTTGCCCACGTCATAATTGCGTTTGGCAGGGAGCAGTTTCCTGGAAAAGAAGGCACAGGGATGTAACTTATTATCAGATAAGATAAGATAAGAAAACCTTTATTAGTCCCACAATGGGGAAATTGCATTTTTACAACAGCTTAAACACTAGAGTGTCAGAAAGACAGTCTGACCAAAGGAGACGAAAGACTAAACTGGCACAGTCCGAGATAAATAGGCTATGAAACCTGATAGTACAAGCAGTACAGTAATAAATAAAATATATACATGTAAGTACAGTATATGTAGCGGTGTAAGTATGTACAGTATATGGATATTACTGGATGGCAGTATTGAAAATGTACATTGTAAAGTTGGTTTGTGGTTATTGCACAGGTGTAATATGTAGCTCTGTCTCTTGCCTACAGAGTGGTTAACTCCACAGCTCCATCTTATCTCAATTCAATCGTTCAGGTCTACATTCCCTCCCGTCAACTGCGCTCAACCAGGGAACGTCGTCTGGTGGTACCAGCACCACACAGTCAACACCAAGGAAAACTGTTCAGCTCAGTGATCCCACGATGGTGGAATGAGCTGCCTATCTCTGCACGCTCAGCCACCTCACTTGCAATCTTTAAAAAACTGCTGAAAACAGAACTCTTCCGCATCTTCTTTTGCACTTAAAGAAAAAAAAAAAAAATTCTACTCTTTCATTCTCACATCTCTTGAAACAGAAAACACTTTTTCGATAGCAACTTTGCTTTGATGTTGTTTCTTCTTGACTTAGATTTTGTTTGCTTGCCTTGTTCCTCACTTATAAGTCGCTTTGGATAAAAGCGTCTGCTAAATGACTAAATGTAAATGTAATATGAGTATCAGCAGTGTTCATTGTACAGTCTGACTGCAGCAGGGAGAAAAGATCTGCGTAATCTCTCCTTCGCACAGTGAGGGTGGATCAGTCTGTCACTGAAGCTGCTCCCCAGAGCAGACAGGGCGTCCTGCAGTGGGTGAGACTCGTGGTCCAGCATGGATGTCAGTTTTGCCAGGACCATTCTCTCACCCACCTCTCCCACTGAGTCCAAGGGACAGCCCAGGACAGAGCTGGACTTGATTACTTTGTCCAGCTTCTTCCTCTCCCTCTCTGTGATGCTGCTGCTCCAGGAGGCCACACCGTACAGGATGGCTGATGCCACTACAGAGTCATAGAAGGTCTTCAGGAGTGCTCCCTTCACTCCAAAAGACCTCAGTCTCCTCAGGAGGTACAACATGCTCTGACCCTTCCTGAACAGTGCATCCGTGTTATGAGTCCAGTCTAGTTTATTGTTTAGGTGAACACCCAGATACTTATAAGAGTCCACTCTCTCAATATCTGTTCCCTGTATGTTCACCAGTGAGGGGACAGCAGGCTGCCGTCGGCGAAAATCCACCACCATCTCTTTGGTTTTCTTCGCATAGATCAGAAGGTGGTTTTGCCGACACCAGGCCAAAAAGTTCTGCGTAAGTCCTCTGTACTCCGTGTCTTCATCGTCAGTGATCAGGCCGACAATCGCAGAATGGGTGATAGGCCCTGATAAAAGACATCAAACAAGGCATCCTCATTGGGAGCGGAGCGTCAATCCCATTCTGCCGTTCCCCACTGTTGGGCAGGTCCTGAGAGCAGCAAGATTATGTACGCTATCCGCGCATCTTCAGAGGGGAACGAAGATGGCTGTAGGGCAAACACAAGAGTACACTGGGTGATAAATGGTGCACATAATTCAGGCTCACCGGAAAACCTCTCAGGTGGGGGTAGATGAGGCTCTCGTGCGGCCGCTAACGGTGACTGGGTCTCTGATGCAGAGCTTTGCTGCAGAGTCAGATGTCGTAGCTGCAGTGTGAGATCCTCCAGCTGTTGCTCCTGATAGCCTTGGCTTGTGCCTGTAGTTCACCGGCCACGTCTGCTGGGTCCATAGTGGTCAGTCCGTTCTGTCACACACACAACGAGGCGAGGACCCAATAGCACGACGTAGGCAGGCTAGAGCAGTGAACAGCGTTTAATCACAGATTGCAGGTAGATATCAAACACACAAGTAGGCCAGAGCTGGAAGAAAGATGACACCAAACTAAAGACAAAGGTGAGAAACTGAAGACGGCTGCATAAACAAGCACGAGAGTCCAAAACTATCATACATGCAATAACTAATAGTAATTCTGAGCAGACTGAGAGACGGGAGAGGTCTCCTCAGCAGAGACAACAGACTGACAGGGAGGCAGTGGAATGGAGTGGCATTTGTAATGATGGGGTGGAGATAAAACGCAGGTGAACCAGATGAGGGTTGATGCGCTGTGATGAGATGGACTCAGGAACATGCAGGAGGAGGCCAGTATCTGAAAAAGAAAGGGGACCATAAATGAAAGTGCATACATAAAGGAAATGTGCAAAAAGGATGACACCTTTCTGTCCGACTGTGGCACTAACATGACTTAATATGAGACTGAAGTAAGACTGATTGTAACTAAGGGATCAAGATCAATGTTGACATAAGGGCGTTGCTGAGCTTCTCACACATACACACAAAGTGAAACAGCTCTTGGTAGTTTTTCACCATATGCAAGATTTTGAAAAATGATCTCCTTTCTTCAGGAACACGATAAGAGAAGAGATATCTCGGGCACTAGATATTAGTGCCTGAGAAGAACAGAGTTCAGTAACAAAGCAGCAATGAAAATGTACATAGACTCATGGAGGACTTGGGAGTTTCCAGAGCAAACACACAGTAGTAGAATTACTGCAGAGTATTAGAATATATAATAATAATAAAAACACATAACATAAAGGTATGTGTATTTGTCAACTTCCACAGGCCCACCAAAACTTAAATATGTGAAATTCAGTTCTTCGTCCATTAAAAAAAAAAAAAAATCAAATGTGACTAATTATTTAAAGAGGCTGAACATGTGACAGTGTTCACAGGTGTAGAGTAAAGTTTAGGATCTGTTGACATGAATACAAACTTTTTTTTCTAAAAGGAATTAAGAGGGAGCAATTACATCACGTGACGATGTTTCCATGCGCCGGTCTCGTCCTTCGGCCATCATCCGTCGGGGAAGGAAGCTGAATCGACGAATGCAAAAAATAAAAGCTTGTTTTCTTCAGAATAAGGCGCAGGAAGGGGATCCAAGGTTTTTTTTCCAGACAGCTCTGCACGGGTCTCGATTTTTTTAATTCCTTAATTTGATCTCGTTGCCACTGAAATGGAGAAAATATGTTAAAAAATGAAAATTAACGTCTGGAATTTCCAGACTTTTTTTCCATACATACAGTCGTTAGCTTAAAGTGACTCGCTGGCTGGTAGAATAATAATATTGCTAATAATATTGCTTTTTCTCCAACGTGCTATCAGACATCTTATGTCATTTTATATAAAAATAAACTTAAATTTTAAATATCCCAAAAGCTTTTGCTCTCCATAAAAATATATCCTGTCAAAATTATACAAATTCAAAATATGAACATGCTGCATAACAAAACCTGGAAATACAGGTTTGCTTTTCAGCAATAACAAATCAAATCATTCAGTCTTTGCTCTTCAGTAATTTTTATCAGAGCTGGCATCTGTTTTTGTCAACAAGTTCGTTTATATTTGTTTTGAGGTTCTGTGTTGTGGAGATTCTCAGGATGGACTGTAGGTTCTCACCAGTGAGACGACTCCTGTGTTCTGTTTTGTTAGTCTTCATCACTGAGAACAGCTTCTCACTAAGATTTGTGCTACCAAACATAAACAAGGTTCGAGCCGGAGCTGGGACATTTCTGCGGGAATGGAGTGAATGAACTGTGCGGGTCCTGCAGTGTCCTACTTTACCTTGAGTCATTACACTGCAGCTCAATCAGCTCCATCTGAATCTGCACAGGTGCAGTTTCCACATCGACGGCAAATGGGTTGCGAAGTTTATCAGCAAAGTGCGTATTTGCGAACACTGTTGTAACGATATGGTTCAACATTACTTGGCATCGTGAGGACTAGCTTCATAATAACCTGCAGCATCATAAACTAGACTTTATTAACGCAGAATATGTTCGGCAAGGCAGCTGAAGCGCTGCATTATGGGATCTGTAGTTTATTGTGTTACCAGCGCTTCATATTGCCGGGCCATTAATAACAATAATATAGAAGTGATCTCGCCGGATTTGGCCCGCGGGCCGTGAGTTTGACACATATGGTGTAGAGGAACTAATTAAATTATTAAAATTAACTCATCATGGTCTACGGGGAAGAAGCAGTCTAAGTATGAGTGAGGTCTGACAAATGGGCAAGCAATGCCAGATGAAGAAAGGATGTTATCAATTTTATTAGTAGGGAAACTCATGAAGTCATTGTTGCTGAGAGTTAAGGGGATACTAGGCTCATCAGAGCTATGACTCCTTGTCAGCCTGTCTATAGTGCTAAAAAGAAATCCTGGGGTTGTTCTTATTTCCCTTCATTAATGAGGAGTAATATGTGGTTCAAGCTTTATGGAGGGCTTTTAAAAAAATATGTTTATAAACTGTTATCAGGCTTGGCAAAATTAATCTAAATTAGTGGAATGCCACATCCTTTCCATCTAATATCAATCACTGTGTAATGCTGTGGATTCTCTTTTAATTGTAGTAAAATTAGCATTTTATAGAGATTTTAGTATGTAATAAATGTAAAAATCTACAACAAGAAAAAAGCAAAGGTGTTCTGAGAGCTTGGCGGATATGCTTTCTCTTTCTTCTCTAACTTTCCCTCCACTGGGTGCAGTACAGGGATTTGCACTATAGAGTGGTATTTGACAGTAAAGTTAAGAGGTGCAGTTGGAAGTGTTGTTCGGAAGGAATTCTGTGCAGTTAAAATTACTTACTTTATTGATCTCCTTGGGGAAAACAAGGATTTGATTATTTACTTTATTGTATTTTTTTAGGTTTGTAGGTGGGTGTGTGCATATGTATTTATTTTCTTGTGGGCACAAATTCTGTTTCAGTTCCATTGTTTTTTTGTTAGTAAGGTGCCAAGTCACAACAAAAGTCATCTGAAGGTGTGGTAGCACAGAATCGAGCACATACAATCAATACAGTTTACATTAGTATTTATTATAAGATGGTACAAATTGTCCAGACAGAGTACAAAGTCACCTTTACTCCCGACATACATTATTTATTCATGGAATCATAATTAATTAGTGGTCTTTGATTCTTGTAGATGTGTGTAGTGATTTTGTGTATATAATAATATAATATATTATATAATAAATTATGTTCGTAAATAAATACTTTCGAAAATTATATCAACATGTTAATTTTGCTATTCTCTTCCATAAAATAATAAAATGTAACATTATTAATAACAACAACAAAAACATCAATAATAATAATAATAATAATATCACGTTTTGGACACAATAAATGCACCATGTAAATATTTTCGGGAACTTGTTACGTGTTGTTTTAAAAGTCGCACAAATTGTCAAAATAAGTTTTACTTTCACTCGTCCTCTACCAGCCGTCACGTGAAAGGCAGCTCAAGCAGTACACTCGTTCATCGGCCACAGCTCAGGCTGTGGCAGCAGTACACTCGTTCATCGTTCATCATTCTCGTTCACTGTTCATCGTTCACAGCTCAGGCTGTGGCAGC
Organism: Anabas testudineus; assembly: GCF_900324465.2. Classification (NCBI taxonomy): domain Eukaryota; kingdom Metazoa; phylum Chordata; class Actinopteri; order Anabantiformes; family Anabantidae; genus Anabas; species Anabas testudineus. The sequence continues at coordinate 183,273 of NC_046613.1, read as the reverse complement.
AGTACACTTGTTTGCGGATCGGGCTCTTGTTCATTTGTCATGTGACAGCTACAAAGTCACTGCTGCGCTGTTTAACAACAATATCAGGGAGGATGCAGGACACAAGTCACTTTATTGTGGTGTGGATTTGCTTTCCTATGTTTTCACATGGTTTGAATGCTTGTGGCATTTTGTGTATTATAATTTGTCAGCTGAACAAACCATGATGTCTTCAATATATAGTATCTGAGAACTGCGGCCATTTTTACATCGCCCACTAGAGGGTTACACCGCCACCCGCTGTAAAATGAACGAAATGACTCAAAATGATTTGTTCACTTTACAGTTCGAGACTCACTGATCTGAGTCTATTAAAAGATCGAATTTCCCATCTCTACTCCTCACTAACTCCTGACTTCCTCTTTGGTAACCTTTTCTACATGACTATCCAAGCCTGTTTCTCCTCATGTTGTTGTTTATTCCTGACTGCAATTTGGATCGTATCCCAACCTAAACTATCTACTTTTACATTTAGTCATTTGACGCTTTTATCCAAAGCGACTGACCGGAGGGGTCCCACAGTTAAGATTTGAATCCCGGTCTCCCACATGGAAGGCGGTGATCTTACCACTACACTAACCAGAAGGAGGTTCTCATCTTCTCCTTCTTTATCTTGACTCGTCAATCCAACTCTTACACAGTCAATCCCCACTTTTATTGGCTAGGCTAGGTTACTGTGACACATGTTTTCCCTCTTCCCATAGTCAAGAAGACTACAGAACAAGCTGAAGCAATAAAAACGTAAGGCATCCTAAATCTAAATAAACATCAAACACACAAAGAAAACCTCATCACATCATTGTAAAAATCATTAATAACTAGAATTTGTATTTCCTAAAGAAAATGCACGTCATTGCTGAAAGCAAGTTGTCACAGCTCTTTGCAGCTGTCCCCTAAAGTGGGTCGTTAGGTGTGTCCAACCTGGTGCAAATGTGAACTGAACATCATTTTTGGGAGATTGATGAAAGAGCAGCATGTTAAAAAGAATACAGGTTGTGTCTAAGGCTCAACAGAGAATACAGGTTGTGTCTAAGGCTCAACAGAGATGGAGGTGTTAGTTGCAATGACTCAACTTCCAGATAACTTCACTTGGATGACTGAGAATCTTTACCAAGACAGGCATACATGAAGCACTATTCTACAATATAAAGCAAAGTTTGTATTGAGGAGGTACGCCAATGACATTCCTAATCCCTGCCCACACATTTTCAACAGGATGTTACAGGACAACAGTAAGACATGTTGCAGAGTGGTTGGTCCATTCACCTTAGGGTGGTCCAAATGGGGGTATGTACCAGATTTGAAGATGTTTTGATGAAGTATGAGGAATGGGGAGTCAAGAGTGTTTTGCAGAAAATTCAAGATGGCAGAAAATCTAGTCCAAAAAAAGCGAGCAGTCCCAATTTCAGAGTTTCAGAAGCATCCCAGGAACCTGAGTTAAAGAGAAACCCTCATGGTTTTGGAGTTAAAGAAGTCGAAATAGACAGATACAAAACTATATTAACTGTCCACAAGGTGGTGTTGTAGAGACATGTTTGTAGTATGTGAAGCATTTCAGCATTGGGCAGCTCTCCACAAAGTTTCATCACTGTAGCATTTATAGTTTTTTAGAAAATCACAGTTTTTAAGCACTTCCATTAAGCTTCATAGTTGAGCAAAGGAACCATGCTTGTAGGTGTTAGTGTTTAGGAATTATTTGCGGGACAAATTTAGTTCATAATAACAAAATAATGATAATGATAATAAATAGATAAAACAACACAGTATGATTGTTTTCAGCAATCAAACATCTAGAATTCTAAAGGAAATGTGTGTGATTACCGAAAGCAAGCTGCCACAGCTCCTTGCAGCTGATATTACTGGAAAATAGTCAGACGGTGGCCCCACTTACAAAAAGTAACACAAGAAAAAAGAGATGATATTTCTACCACTTATGGTTCAGAAATTATGAGCAAAAACACTTTCAGCAATTCAATTCAATTCAATTCAATTCAATTTTATTTGTATAGCGCCAATTCACAACAGAAGTTATCTCAAGGCACTTTACAGTGCAAGGTTTAAGACCTTACAGAGAATATTTATACAAAAAAAAATTATAGAGAAAACCCAACAATCCCATTTGACCAAGCTTTAGGCAACAGTGGAGAGCAAAAACTCCCTTTAGAGGAAGAAACCTCCAGTAGAACCAGGCTCATAGTGGGCGGCCATCTGCCTCGACCGGTTGGGGTTAGTGGAAAGAGAAAAGAGAAAAGAACAGCAGGCAATAAAGACAACAACAAGCAGCAAGAACATTGGGCAGGTCAACTGGATTCTGGAGATGTACAGCTCCAAGTCGAGGATACCTGCAGAAAAGTACAGAGAGAGAGGGAGAGAGAGAGGAGGAAACACAACTACAGGAGAGAGAAGACACAAAGTTAATGACATGCAATGGTGGCATTTGCATTGATATAGGAGAGAGGAGCTCAGTTTGTCAGTAGAGTTCCCCCAGCAGACTAACCTATATCAGCATAACTAAGAGATGGTTCAGAGTCACCAGATCCATCTCTACCTCAAGCTTTTTAAAAAGGGAAAGTTTTAAGTCTGGTCTTAAATGTGGAGAGGTTGTCTGCCTCCTGAACCTGAACTGGGAGCTGGTTCCACAGGAGAGGGGCTTGATAGCTAAAGGCTCTGCCTCCCATTCTACATTTGGAAACTTTAGGAACCAGTAAACCTGCAGCCTGATAACGTAGAGTTCTGCTTGGAAGATATGGAACTATGAGTTCTTTGAGATAAGTTGGAGCCTGATTATTAAGGGATTTATAAGTGAGGAGAATAATTTTAAATTCAATTCTGGATTTTACAGGGAGCCAATGGAGAGAAGCTAACGTAGGAGAAATATGACTCTCTTGTTAATTTCAGTCAGAACTCTGGCTGCAGCATTTTGGATTAACTGGAGGCTTCTTAAGGAGTTATTGGGACATCCTATTAATAATGAATTACAATAGTCCAGTCTGGAAGTAACTAATTCATGGACCATCATGGATGGTTTTTCAGCATCACTTTGGGACAGGATGCTCCTAATTTTAACAATGTTTCTCAGGTGAAAAACGGCAGTTCTAGAGATTTCTTTGATGTATGAATTGAAGGAGATATCCTGATCAAAGATAACTCTGAGATTTCTTACAGTATTACTTGAGGCCAATACTAAGTCATCAAGGGTGAGAACGTGATTAGACATAGTGTCTCTGAGATTTTTAGGCCCAAACAGTATAACCTCTGTTTTGTCTGGATTTAGGAGAAGGAAATTGGAGGACATCCAGGCCTTTATGTCTTTTAAGCATGCTTAAAGTTTGACTAATTGATTAGTTTCTCCTGGTTTCATAGATAAGTATAGCTGGGTATCATGTGCATAACAATTTATAGTCTTTACAGTGTACAGTGTTTCCTAATAATATTGCCTAAGGGGGACATATATGAAATTAATTCAGAATGATCTACGGGGAGGAAGCAGTCTAAGTACGAGCGTGGTCTTGCAGATGAATCTAGAGTTGTTGTACAGTCCATGCTGCATGCAGGGAGGATCTGATAAATTTTTTCTCTAATAGGTATGACTTTATTTGTAAAGAAATTCATGAAATCATTGCTGTTGAGAGTTGACAGAATACTAGGCTCAACAGAGCTATGCCTCTTTGTCAGCCTGGCTACAGTACTGAAAAGAAACCTAGGGTTTTTCTTATTTGCCTCTATTAATGAGGAGTATTATGAAGTTCTAGCTTTACGGAGGGCTTTTTTTATATATTATTAAACTATCTTTCCAGGCTAGGCAATATTCATCTAAACTGGTGGAACGCCACCTCCTTTCCAGCTTCCACCTCCTTCTGCTTTAAGCTACGGATTTGTGAATTGTACCATGGAGCTAACTTCCTCTGATTCACTAGCTTAATTTTTTAGAGGAGCAACAGTATCAAGTATTGTTCCCAGTGAAGCACTAGTACTATTAACAAAATAGTCCACTTGTGCTGGAGTAACGTTGAAATAACTGCCTTCCTCTGTGTTGGTATATGGCTCTGAAATAAAAGATGGAATCAGTTCCTACATTTGTCAACAGCATTTTCACATAAACATCTTCTGTAGTGACTCCCTGCTTTACTCCCTGCTTAATCATTGCCATCTGAAATGTCTGCTTCTAGTCTAGTCTAACTAAACCCTGCCTCTAGCCACTAGTGGTATTCTCCATATTCAACTTATTTAGCTCAGATCTGCATCACTACCAGCATTGTCTCTAACTTGAACCTTCAAAGCCCTAAGCTTCTCTATTGTCTTGTTAAAGGCAACATCTGGAGCTGTATGTCCTGTTATATATCTATATTCTCCTATTAGAGCGTATACAGCCGTCTTTCTTCAAATCTTCAAGATTTTGCCATGTCATAGCACTAGTTGTAACCCTATAGCCTCCTCTGTGCAGTTAATGAATATCTGTTGATAGAACAATATAGTTAATCAACTCAGTATTCTTTTTAGCAGCTATACAAGGTAAAATAGAGTCAAATCCTGAAACCCCGTCATGTCTAGTTTTAAACTTATCTGGAATCTCTCATCGCTGACCAATTAAATCTAGATACACTCTGGGGTCTTGAACATATCTTCTCTTACTTCTAAAACTACAATTCTTACGCTGCTCTTTAGCTTTAAATGTAATCAACTCCTGCACTACCTGAAGTCTAGCAGTCTACAAGACCAATGTATTAATAGAACTGAATTCATATTATACTTTTCAATGTAATTGCCTTGACCGGTTGTGGTGAGTGAAAAGAGGAGAGAGGTGTAAAGCAAGCACTTTAAGTACTGGGCAGGTTGTTTGTCACAGTAATTAAAGTAAAGAGAAAGGGAGACAGAAAAAGCACAACTATGGGAGAGAAAAAAAATACAAAGTTAATGACATGCAATGGTGACATGACAAGTTTAGGAGCTGTGGATCATGCTTCTTTCCTACAGGAAACCGAAGTTGAAAACATAACACATAATTTCCAGTCATGTAACTGGCTCTACTGATGCGGTGTTCAAAAAAACATAATGGATCCCTGAGTGGGAACATATGTCACCAGACATTCTCCTGCTGTGTGCTGCATGTGTGGATGCACAACTCTGCACAATATCCAAATCTGATCCACTGGAGATAGGACAGAGTGCATCCGTGAAAATGGATTACGTAATACTGAATTCAAACAAAACAAATCTAGAGCTATTGTACTGTATGTCCACACCCATCCATGCAAGTTTCATGTATTTGCAAATGGTTATTATTTAATTTCTAAAAAAATCTCTCAATGATGTATATGTTCTAGCATTATGAAGTGCTTTGTCCTTTTGAGCGGGGCAACAGTATTGAGTATCATACTCATTAACTCTGCAGTATTATTAAACCATTCACTATTATTATGAAGATATTTTAGCCAGATGTCACGGATCATTATGAGAGTCCAGGTAAGGTATTAGGCATTAGGGTTAAAATAATGCTTTGGTTAAGGTTAGGGTTAGGAATAAGGGTAAGGGTTATGATAAGGGTCTAGGGAATGCATCATGTCAGTGGATACATTTAAAGTGAGACATGACTGTGTGTTTGTGTGTTAAGAGTGGGAGCCAACCCTTCAACAGAGCAATGCTGTTTAATGTGGGATTCCTTGAGGCAATGAAGGATTTGGACTGGGACTGCTTGATTTTCCATGATGTTGACCACATCCCAGAGAACAACCGGAATTACTATGGCTGTGGTCAGATGCCCCGTCATTTTGCTGCCAAGCTGGATAAATACATGTACATGTGAGTGTGTCATACTTTATTTTTACCTGCTCACACACATATTTTCTTTAGACTAAAGACATTTCCACTAATCCAGAGATAAAACTACTAGTGCATTTAAAAGAAAATCTATTTTTTTCTTATACTTCTGATTTTTATGATTTGTAAACCATAATGATTGAAATCATTCACAATTAAGATGAAACAAAAACACATCTTGAGATATTTCACTTAAGTGTAATGAATGTATAATACTGTATATAGGAGTTTTATGAAACAAAAAACTAACTTTTTCAACATATTCTGTTTCTTTCAGGTGCACTAATATACATGACATAGATGTTTCATATTTCAGCTTACAACAATAGATACAGATCTATTTTTAACACATATCTGTTGTTGTTTCCAGTCTTCCATACAGTGAGTTTTTTGGTGGTGTGAGTGGACTCACTGTGGAGCAGTTCCGCAAGGTTAATGGATTTTCCAATGCATTTTGGGGTTGGGGAGGAGAAGATGATGACTTGTGGAACAGGTTAGTCTATGGAAGGGTGAAATACAGTTAACTCAGAATATAAGATTCACTTTATCTTACCACACTTCACTATACTTTTTGTTAACCTTGTATACAGGGTTGTTTGTCGGTCTTGCATGTTATTGTGTCTTTTGCAAAGTCTTACATTGTGCATGCTCCTAAGCATGATACAGCTTTAGCTGGTGAAAAGATTAATATAAATGCATTTAATGCAGTTTGCAGTGCACGCCACTTCTCCATCGGACTTTAGCCAGAATATTTCCACCCTACTCTTCTTTTCAACATTATTTTGGTCTTTTGAGATTTGGGCTGTGTCCCTCTGGATGTTTTCCTATCTAATGCTGTTGCTTGGGTTTCCGTTAACATTTTCTTTCGTGAAACTTATACATATTCGGATTTTAGAGTGAAATCCTAAAGTCTATAGCAGCATAACCAAGAGATGGTTCAGTCACCTAAGCCAACTATGACAATAAGCTGTAAAGTCTTAAAAGGAGAGAGTGCGTCTGCCTCCCAAACCTGAACTGGGAGTATGTTCCATGAGAGAAAAAGGTGATACATAAAGGCTCTGCCTCCTATTCTACATCTGGAAACTCTAAGAACCCTACTCAAGAAGACCTACTCAGAGAGTGAAGTATTCTGTTGTGATAATATGGTACTATAAGGTCTCAAAGATATAATAGGGCTTAATAAGTAAGTGCTCTATTTGTGAGGAGAGGGATTTTAAATTCTATTCTAGATTTCACAGGGAGTCAATGGAAAGAAGCTCAGGTGGAGTTATTGACAAGTATCTTGCCAACTGGACACAACTCACCCAAGTAGCTTAATCAGTCTGAGGAAGGTTGGTTAGGGACCACAAATTTTTCCTCCAGATTGGGGGGTTTGCTGGCACTTTTATCAGTGTTGTCATCATTTTCGATCGTTTGTTGCTGTTGATTCTGACTTGTGGGCACCTAAAGAGAAAGCTAGAAGGCAGCACATAATGTAAGATACGTTTTGTAAATTCCAGAAGGTAAATTCAGGTAGTCTTACAGTTAGGAAGATAGTGAAAGTTGTAAGTAATCATCTGCCATTGACTAGGGTCTTGTAGAGCATGATGGCTGAGATGGGAAGAAGGTTCTCCTGTATCTTTTAGCCCTGCATTGCAAGAGGTGAGTTATCCACTGCAGCTGCTTCTCTGGTCCATCAGGATGTTGTGTAAGGGATGGTCAGTGTATTCTAGGATGGTCTCTTTGTTTTCAGTGTGCGTTTCTCAACCACAGCCACCAGCAAGTCCAACCTCATACCAGTCTGTACAAAAATAGTCCATATTATTAACTCACTTAATCTCTTAAAATTGAACTCACTTGCAAACTTAGGGAAAACATACAAGCTATCAATATCACATCTTGGGTGAGCACACCTTGTTTCTCACATTGGCTGTGCAGGCTTTTTGCACTTTGTCCAGCCGCATTACATACTTCTGCTTTATGCTGCCTCCACAGAGATGTTTTCCACAGAGCTGGGACCATGGCCAATTGTAGACTGAGGAGGTTGAATATTCTCTGTAGAGGCTCACATAGTTGAGCAGCATAGTCCTTAAGCACCAGCCTTCCCACAGCACAGTCTTATAACTGCAGCCTGACCCCTGTTACAGTCAACCTGTCTGTCAATGTCCATGCTCTTCTCTTCTGCTTCCAGCAATATGTTCCAATTTGTGCATTCAAAGCAGTCCCTTAGAGACTCAGGTGCCCGTTTCCTGACTGTGATGGTGGTTGCAGGTTGTTTCAGTACACTGGATTTATAACAGGTCTGCAGTAAGACCAGTCAGTGATCTGACCTGCAGAGTAGTGGATAGATAGGCTTCCTTGACACTTGCAAATAATAGATCCAGTGTTTTACCTCCCCACTATTGCCTAGTGCTTGCTTAAGAGGGATTAGTTGATTTCTTATATAGTCTTGTGTACTGTTACATCTTGTGATCAAAAAACACTGGTTTAGATCAGAACAATAGCTTCTCTCAGATCCTAAAGCAGGAGTTTCTGGGGTAATTACACGGTGGGACAATATGGATGTCCTAGAGACACTGTGTGAAACAGTTTTACCATTATAATTTTGTGTCAGTGTTTAACTCAGTGATCCTATTGCTGTATCTTTTTCATTCGTAGTGCATGTTGTTGTTTTTTTTACTTCATTCTTGGGTTATAAAAGCACCACATGAAAAACTCATTTTTAAAGAGGGTCTATCCACAAAGATTTGCTGCATAATTTGCCGCTCACGACGATCTACACAGTTTTTCAGCATGAAAATGTACAAGCTCATTCAACTTCAAGGACCAGTTTTTGAAAGTGGCCATATTTTTAGTCATTGTGGTACATTTATTTGACTCTAGGATACACAAAAAAGTTAAGCGCTTTTTTTCTGTTTTTGTATAAACCAGACTCTGAAGGTTGCTATTCAAAGTTTGCACTTGCAGTGACATTGTTGTGTCTCAGGGACCTAATCCCTTCTCAGACTTGGTCCAAGCCTCGCTGACTGAGAGGCCTAAAACCGGTTGCTTTGGAGAGGGTCTGCAGTAATTTAAGTACTTGACTATTTCTGCAGCCTGGCCATTTATTACAGTGCTGACAGAACCTGGTACATGATGCCCAAAATTGTGGATAGATAATGTTGGTTTATAGATAAGGACAGAGAACACAGTCCTATGGTGGACCAGTTACTACTGTGGTCTGGTCTGAGAAGTGTCCATTTACCCTCTCATTCTGAATCTGCAGGTTAGGTTTATTTGCACGGTGCCCTTGAGTGTGATGACAGGCACCCAAAAATAAAAAAAACTGTTATTATTATTATTATTATTATTATTATTATTGATTACATTTTAATGGAGATCCAACCAAGAACCAAACTGTTTAATTAGTTTCCTTACCACTAGGTGGGTCTGAATGGTGTTAAATGCTGTTAAATTTTACAAATATGATTTCCACTTTCCACCAGGTGCTTAGAGATGATGTTAGGGGGCCATCCTGCAGATCTAAAATGGGATCTGGGTTGATTAATGTCACACATTAATGTATTCCATTTCTCAAATCATTTAATAACCAGTGAGGTTAATGCTACAGGCCTATAGTCATTCAGTATCTTGGGATGGGAGAGCTTAACATTACGGACCATAGTATATTGTTTTGCTCAGCAAAATTCCTGGGTTAAGCTGTTGATGGCATCATGACTAGATTTTGTTCTAGCTTTGCAGTACTTGAAGGTCTGTTAAACCATCTAGGCTGGGGCACATTAATAGTACGAAAATAGTCCATATTATTAACTCAGTCTTAAAATTGAACTCACTTGCTGACTTGTTGAAAACATACAAGCTATCGATATCACATCTTGGGCGAGCACACCTTGTTTCTCACATTGGCTCAGACTAAATTTTCTGGTCTCCTCCATGAGACTTACACTATACAGTCAAGGCCAAAATGATTCCTACCCCCCTCTAAATGGGTTCAACCAGTGACAGGGCTTTACAAAATAGCAACATGCTGCAAAGAAGGATCTTCCCCCTACCTGTTCCTCTTTGAGGCTTTACCTCACTAGCATAGTCGACCAGGCTCTGACATGTTCCTCACAACAACCCCTGTCAACTGGAGATAGTGCTGCACATGTTTTTCCCTTACCATAGTCTTTGTGAGTATATTTCTGGGGAGAGTTAGATCTTTATTCTGCTTTTATACCAAACATCAAGTCAATTGACAAATTAGTTTTTCTCCCAAGAAGAGCAGTTGTAAGCATATACAACTTTATTCACGCAACCAGTTTCCCTTTTTTCCAAGGTCTGCAGCACTTACTCACTTTTAGTTGGTTGCCTGGTGGACAGTATGTGGTCGTTTTTGAGTTTGCAACTACAGTGAATTTAACAGTTGTGTCCATAACTAATTTTTAAATTATGGTCCTTGGTCATAGTGTCATTTAGCAGGAAAACCAAATTTCAAGGTAAAATGATAAAATTAAAATAGTCTCTGCTTCAGTATTGCATGATTTGCAATAAGTTGGTGGGCTTGGCTTGGCCAAATTTAGTGAAGTTGTCAGTAATCACTGAAATATATTCAGACCCTGCTTTTCTTCAATGTGAAGTTAGTCTATTAAAATCATTTGGAATGGTGCAGCTGTAGGTACATCAAACATAGGTGCTCTGCTTTGCAATGTGGAATATAAAAACAACGTCTATTTCAATTCCAACACAAGTAAAACTTGTGTCTATTGAGGTTTAAGACGGGGTCTTCCCAGACCTAATTCTTCCTTGAGCATTTGTTTGACCACTGTTCAGTATTTAAGTGGTCCACATTACCAGTTGGATCCCACAGTTCACCTTAGGAACTACTTTGCCCAAATTAGGGGGAGCATTAGAGTTTTCCCCCCATTACTGAATTAAGTTGTGGAAGAAACCCAGTGGATTGTTAACTTATAGAAGTAAGAGTATCTCTGTAATAAGTTCGGATTTTAATGGCGAGTAGAGTGAAAGGAAAGGTTGAACAAAAGTGAAAAGAGATGCTGGAGCAGTTGTGAGAGATGACCTCACTGGCACCATCTGTGTTTTACAAGCATTGTTCAGGAAGAACACACAACACAATATATGGTATAAAAAGAGAACCCTATATCAATATGAAAGTATTATCCCAGCAGTGAAATGTGTATGATTTAGAGGTGCTTTGCTGCCTATGGATGTAAAAAGCTTGGCATCACTCACAACTCGGATGACAACTTGGATGTTTAATAGATATGTTCAATGAAGACATAAAGGATATGCTATTATTTTCTTTATATTTGTGAAGATCAGATATCATAAACTATTTATGCAGAAAAATTGGAAACTCTTTCTTAACACTATACATCAGGGGTCACTAACAGGCGGACAGCGGTCCGGATCCGGACCCCGAAGCTGTCCCATACGGAACCGGAGCTACAGACCAAACCGAACGTTTTGATTCCAAATCTAGCGGGACACCTTCATTTTAATCGGCACAGCTATTTTGATCTTTACGGAAGTTATTTAGTGGACGCGAGAATGCATTGGCCAATTGAATGCGAGTTAAGCCATCCCACGTGACTTCACTTAGCCAATCGATTCTGTGGATCACAGGCGGTAAAATTTGCGACTCAACAGTAGATGAGAGAAAGTTCGAGGTTGGAAAGGAAGTAATAAAGAAAGACGGTGATAACAGAGAGACAGAGAGAGAGATACAGACAAAAGAGAGGAGAGATACAAACGACAGAGAGGAGAGAGATAAGAGGTAAGAGTTGATAAAAGGACGTTGAGACTTAATGAGGAAGAGATAAATATAGAAATGCCCAAAAAGAGAAGAGGGGGCAGTGAAAATAGAGTTTTTAATCCAGAATGAACAGACTCCTTTCTGTTCATATTACCCACTGGGAGCACTAAACCAGTGTGTCTGATATGTTCAGAAACTGCAGCTCTAATTAAAAGTACCAATGTCAAACGGCATTATGAGACAAAACACAAAGGTTTTGACCACACATACCCACTCAAATCTGAAGTGCATTCACAGAAAGTTTGCCAGTCTCAGAGCCCAGTATGACCAGTCCACCAGGATCTTGAGCCACATGCTCACTTTGATGTTACATAACAATAAATTTGTCAAAAGGTTTTTGAATTGTACTGAATTAATTTGATTTGACAGTCAAGTACTGATTACATTCAGGCTACTTAATAATATATCGCAGTCAATAGTTAGACATTATAATCTTCTGGACCTTTGCTTCCAAAAATATTGCGTAACCGGACCTCTTTAAATTTTAGTTGAATACCCCTGCAGTACAGTATGTGCACACGTCCTTGTAAATGAAACTGCTCTAACATAGTGTCAGTTCTTACTTTCAGTAGACACTTAATATTTGTTTTGTTTAGTTAAACTGATTCTATGAGTAACCTCATCATCTCTGTCCAGTAATACTGTCACAGTGATGTCACTGTGTTGATAAAAGTGTAGAATGTTACAGCATAACTGTAGTTTCACATTGTGATACAGAAATAGATGCATTCTACTTTTTCCAAACTAAACTAAAAAGCTCTGCCCCCAGCTGTAGTTTTCATAATTCAATTCAATTCAATTTTATTTGTAGAGTGCTTTTTACAATTCACATTGTCACAAAGCAGCTTTACACAACCAAAGAACAGTACATGAACAGTGAATGTGTAAGAATCATAATAATCAGATTGTCCCTGATGAGCAAGCCGAGGGCGACAGTGGCAAGGAAAAACTCCCCGAGAAGGCAACAGGAAGAAACCTTGAGAGGAACCAGACTCAACAGGGAACCCAGACTCAACAGGGAACCCATCCTCATATGGGTGATTACATGCTGTGTAGGCAGCAGGCAGTCCAGTATAACAGTTAATGTCTTTTAAGTTAATATGGAGTCCAGTTAGTTATTGCAGGCAGACTTGTTCCATTCCTTGACTATCAAGCGTTGAGTCGAGACCTCCAAGAAACAGCTTCTGACGTCCGCCGAGGCCAGGACCGACATCATAGTAGCTTGTGACCAATCCAGTCTCCAAACGCATAATACAAGGTACTGACAAGCAGCCTGCATCCTTTGATCGAAGTAGGCGTAGCGTATGATAAGGCAGTGGCAGTTCACTCAGATACTGCAGCACGAGACCATTTAATGCTTTAAATGTCAATATTTACATTTAATGCTTTAAATGTCAAAAGTAGTATTTTAAAATCAATGCGAAATTTCACACGGAGTCAGTGAGATAAGATAGGGGTGATGTGCTTGTATCTTCTGGTTCTAGTGAGGACTCTCGCTGCTGCATTTTGAACCACCTAAAGCTTGTTTATTCACCTGGTTGAAGAACAACACCTGGTTGAACAACAAAACAAGTAAGACATTACAGTAGTCCAACCTAGAGGTGATGAAAGCATGGACTAATTTTTCTGCATCGTTTAGTGACAAAATATTCCTTATTTTGACAATTCTTTCTGAGGTGAAAAAAAGCTATCCCGCCATTATCTACATGAGCTTCAAATGAAGACTGGAATCTAGAATCCCACCAAGGTCTTTTACTGTTGCACTAGATAGAACAGAAAGGCCATCTAGAGTTACAGTGTGATCTAAAATCTTGCTTCTATTTGCATGTAGTCCTATCACTAGAACTTCTGTCTTATCAGGATTAAGCAGAAGGAAGTTAATTAGCATCCAGTCTCATATCCTTTACACATTGCTCAACTTTATTAAGCTGTTTTATCTCATCTGGTTTTGATGAAACGTATAACTGTGTGTTGTCAGCATAGCAATGAAAGCTAATACCATGCTTTATTATGTTGCCCAGAAGAAGCATGTAGAAGAAAAAAAAACAGTGGGCCTAAATCTGAACCCTGTGGAACACCAAACTCCCCTGGAGAGCATGTAGAGTAATCGCCATTTAGATCTACATACTGATCACGATCAGTCAAATTGGATCTAAGCCAGGAGAGGGTTGTTCCTTTAATTCCTACAACATTTTCTAATCTGAAGGAGAATGCTATGATCAGTGGTGTCAAAAGCTGAACCAAGGTCGAGTAACACAAGCATAGTGATGCAACCCTGATCGGAGGCCAATAAAAGGTAATTTATTACTTTAAGTGCTGTCTCTGTGCTGTGATGAGGCCTAAATCCTGACTGATAGTGTCTGTGCATGTTATTTCTATGTAGGTAAGAGCATAGCTGCCCCGCTACTATCTTTTCAAGAATCTTAGAGATAAAGGGGAGGTTTGATATCAGCCTGTAATTGGACAGCTGACAGGGGTTGAGTGAAATCTGTATCAATTAAATTGTTTTATTTTATGCCTTATATTTACTATTTTGTTATTGAAAAAGTTCATAAAGTCCTTTTTAAAGGTAATGCATTCTGCATGCTCAGCACTTAATTTGAAAGCATGTTAAGAGAAATGTATTCCATAATGTTGCACAGACTTGCGAAATGCACTGTGACAATATAAACAAATAGAAAATATTCTAGTCTATTTAATTTGTTTTAAATTTCAAGTTTTATTTGTAGGCAACCATGACTTAGTTGGTAGGGCAGTCGTCTACAAAATGAAATGGCTGTAGTCAACACTTACTTCCAGAAGCGAGAGGAACATAGAGTGACATACAGAAGTGGAGGTAGGAGTACGCAGGTGGACTACATCCTATGTAGACGAGTTCATTTGAGAGAGGTTAGTGACTGCAAAGTGGTGGCAGGAGAGAGTGTAGCCAGACAGCACCGCATGGTGGTGTGTAAGATGACTCTGGAGGTCAGGAAGAAGAAGAGAGGGAAGTCAGAGAACAAGACCAAGTGGTGGAAGCTAAAGAATGAAGAAACTTGTGAGGAATTCAGGCAGAAGTTGAGACAGGTTCTGGGTGGTCAAGATGAGCTTCCAGATGACTGGGAAACTACAGCAGAGGTTATCAGGGAAACAGGTAGGAAGGTGCTAGGTGTGTCATCTGGAAAGAGGAAAGAAGGTAAAGACACTTGGTGGTGGAATGAGGAAGTACAGGAATGCGTCCAGAGGAAGAGGTTAGCTAGAAAGAATTGGGATGTAGAAAGGACTGAGGAAAGTAGACAGGAGTACAAGGAAGCGCAGCATAGAGTGAAGAGGGAGGTGGCAAAGGCCAAACAGAACGCTTACGATGAGCTGTATGTTAGGTGAGACACAAAGGAAGGAGAGAAGGACTTGTACAGGCTAGCCAGACAGAGCTAGAGATGGGAAGGATGTGCAACAGATAAGGGTGATTAAGGACAGACATGGAAAGGTGCTAACAACCCAGGAGAGTGTGTAGAAAAGATGGAAGGAGTATTTTGAGGATCTGATGAACGAGGAAAATGACAGAGAAAGAAGGGAGGAGGATGTGGATGTTGTGAAGCAGGAAATAGCAGAGATTGGAAAGGATGAGGTTAGGAAGGCTCTGAAAAGGATGAAGAGTGGAAAGGCTGTTGGTCCTGATGACGTACCTGTGGAGGTGTGGAAGTGCTTAGGAGAGACAGCAGTGGAGTTTCTAACCAGTTTGTTCAATAGGATTCTAGAGAGTGAGAAGATACCTGAGGAATGGAGGAGTGTTCCAGTTCCGATCTTTAAGAACAAGGGTGACACACAGAACTGCAGCAACTACAGAGGAATAAAGTTGATGAGCCACACAATGAAGCTGTGGGAAAGAGTAGTGGAAGCCAGGCTTAGGAAGAAGGTGGAGATTTGTGAGCAGCAGTATGGTTTCATGCCCCGTAAGAGCACCACTGATGCCATTTTTGCTTTGACAATGTTGATGGAAAAGTACAGAGATGGTCAGAAGGAGCTGCATTGTGTCTTTGTAGATTTAGAGAAGGCGTATGACAGGGTACCGAGGGAAGAGCTGTGGTACTGTATGAGGTTGTCGGGAGTTGCAGAGAAGTACGTCAGAGTAGTTCAGGACATGTATGAGAGAAGTATGACGGTGGTGAGATGTGCTGTAGGTCAGACAGAGGAGTTCAAGGTGGAGGTGGGACTAGACCAAGGATCAGCTTTGAGTCCCTTCTTGTTTGCTATGCTTATGGACAGGCTGACAGATGAGGTCAGACAGGAATCTCCCTGGACAATGATGTTTGCGGATGACATTGTGATTTGCAGTGAGAGTAGAGAGCAGGTAGAGGAACAGCTGGAGAGGTGGAGGTTTGCTCTGGAAAGAAGAGGCATGAAGGTCAGTCGTAGTAAGACAGAATACGTGTCTAAACGAGAGGGATCAAGGTAGAAGCGTTAGGTTACAGGGGGCTGAGGTGAAGAAGGTGCAGGAGTTTAAGTACTTGGGGTCAACAGTTCAGTGTGATGGGGAGTGTGGAAAAGAGGTGAAGAGGAGAGTGCAGGCAGGTTGGAGCAGGTGGAGGAAAGTGTCAGGAGTGTTGTGTGACAGAAGAGTGTCAGCAAGATTCAAAGGAAAAGTCTACAAGACAGAAGTTGTTGAGGTTCTCCTTAGGAGTGACCAGGTTAGACAGAATAAGGAATGAGCACATCAGAGGGACGGCTCACGTTACCTGTGTTAGCGACAAAGTCAGAGAGGCCAGACTGAGATGGTTCGGACATGTTCAGAGGAGGGATAGTGAATATATTGGTAGAAGGATGTTGGAGATGGAGCTGCCAGGCAGGAGGACAAGAGGGTGGCCAAAGAGGAGATATATGGATGTCTTAACAGAGGACATGAGGTTGGCTAGTGTTAGGGTAGAAGATGTCCATGACAGAGTGAGGTGGAAAAGTATGATTCGCTGTGGCGACCCCTGATAGGAAAAGGCGAAAGAGAAGAAGAAATTGTGCCATAGTTTACTTAAAGCAAATGTTCAGTCTTTTGGCAGGTCAAAGACAAGACAATCATATAATATATGTTAAAGTAATCAAAATACAGTTGCTAACCTTATTTTTGCTACTCTGTTATCCACTGTTAAAAATCCTAGGTCAACCACTACTATCTGCAAATTAGTTGTTTATAGCGCCCAACTTGAGTTCAGCTGAAGCACATGAAACAAGTGGATAGTGCTTGACTATGTGCCTTGTTTCTTTCCAGGGTTCACTATGCTGGTCTGAATGTCACTCGTCCAGACGGAGAGATCGGCAAATACAAATCAATTCCTCATCACCACAGAGGAGAGGTGCAGTTCCTTGGGAGGTAAGAATCTTAGGTGTGTTAATATCTCAATGCCAAAGAAAACACAAGTTGTCCATTTTTTCTTTTGTATTTTGCATACATTTTTTTTTTTCATCTTTTCATCCTATCTAAGATGATGAAACTGTACACCTTAAAACAAATCCTGTTATTTGTGTAAAAAAGTCAAAACAGTTAGCAGTTTCCCCTAGGACTTAATCAGCACCAATGCTGTTTGTGTGCATCCATGTATATGCAACACTGGAAAACTGCATACTGTGCTGAAGATGGCTGTAATGACTAGACAGTTTCCTTAGAAATTGTGATCGTGGGCCTCTGCAATTGTCCAGGCACTGGATATGAGTACCTAATGGATGACTGATGTATATATAGTTATGTGTTTTCTGAGCAATAATTTTGTTCAACTTAGCATTTTTATTTCAATTCAATGCACTTTTATTTGTAAAATCACAACAAAAATAAAATGGAGACTGTTTCAGATCTTTCTAATCTAAATCCCTGTTAGTGAATGATTTGATAAGTGACTGTCAAATAGACTTATTTTGTCTTACTGAAACCTGGCTGCAGCAGAATGAATATGTCTATCTGAATGAGAATCAATTCCCCCAAGTCACATTAACTATCATGTTCCTAGAAGTGCAAGTGGGGTGGAGGAGTAGCAGCAATCTTCCACTAAAAGTTATTAATCAACCCCAGACCTAAACATAGTTTTAATTCATTTGAGAGCCTCACTCTTAGCATCTCTGATCCAAACTGGAAAAGACAAAAACCAGTCCTGTTTGTTATTGTGTACCGTCCTTCTGTCGCCTACTCTACTCTACTTTTTAACTGAATTCTCAGACAGATCTGATTTAGTTCTTAGTGCAGATAATGTCATTATAGTGGGTGACTTTAATACCCATGTAGATGTTCATGAAAACTGCCTCAACTCTGCATTTAATTCACTATTAGACTTCATTGGCTTTATTCAAATTGTAAATAAACCCACTAATTGTTTTAATCACACCGTTGAACTTATTTTGACATATGGTGTTGAAATACATCATTCAATAGTTAGAGTAGTCAACTCAACTTTACACCAGCACAAGATAAAGATAAGATAAAGAGACTTTATTGTCATTGTAATGAAACAGTGAAATTTGTTTCGTAACAGCAATAAATTGAATTTATTGATGAGAGAGGAGAGGAGCTCAATATATCTGAGGTCCCCCAGCAGATTAACCTATAGCACCATGACTAAGAGACGAGTCATCTGAGCCATCTCTAACAGGCTTTATAAAAAAGTAAAAATTTTAAGTCTAGTCCTAAATGTAGAGGGTGTCTGTATATCATATATACAGAATGATCTACGGGGAGGAAGCAGTTTAAGTACGAGTGTGGTCTTACAAATGAATCTAGAGCTGTTTTATACACAGGTGGTATTGAGGGTGGGGAAACATTTGAAAGGACATTTGTAGGTGGGTGGGTGGCATCAGGCGTGGCCCAGGAAGATGCCGATGGCGTTGGCAGAGGTCGGAATGTCCCACACCATTGCCAGGACGGCATGACCTGTGACCAGGCAATGGCCAGTGGTTTCAGAGGGTAGAGGCTACACCTCCTGTTCCCAGCCACAACCCTCTGATTCTTTATCCTTTGATAATAGTCTCTTAGGACCCTTGAAAACTCTATTTTGGAAACCAAAGAAGAGTGGCTTTTTGCCGACAGATCTCCTGTAGAACCAGAAAAATATGTCATGGAGGTCCAAAGAAACTCACATCTGTAGCATGTGAAATGTATGTGGTGGCAGGCACAGGTGAATGTGCCGCCTGCACCAGACCTGGATCCAGGTAAGGTGTGGTGCCTGTCCATCACAAGCAGCATCGGGTGCTCCTGGGCTGCAAACTTTAGGAAGTGCTTGAGAAACCACTTCCTGAACAGCTCACAGTTCATATACCCTGCCAGTGACTTCCCATAGACGGCATCAGGGACCCCTTCCTTGTTATAGTGGCCCCCTTTGTAGATGATGAAAGAGGGGACATCCTCCACAACTCCATTAAAACATGCCAGGACAGTGTGCACACAATGTGGTCCCTGGTGCCTTGGGTCTGCCTGTAGGTGTGTTTGGTCCCCTGGGGCTTGATGACTTTCCTCCTCATCTCTCTGCGTGGGGGAGGTTATAAATGGACAGATCGTGGGACACGATCTGAGACTTTGTCAGTGCAAAACTGTGACTGATAGAATACAATAGGTACTCTACCAAAGAAAAAGTTAGATGCTTAATTATCCATGTTTATATTGTTACAATATGTAGATAGTTTTATATATGTAGATTTAAACTACTCACCATTTTGCTGGTGATCAGTGAAGCAATCCCTGTGAAAAGGCCAATATGGGCCAGATATTGTGCAAATATACCTTTTATAATGATGGAAATTCCTGCACTCTTGGCAAATTTAAATAATGACAACACAATCTGCACCTCTTCTTTCCTCCCTCTATAAAGGGGAAGAAAGGACCCCTACTGAAGGCAGGCCGCAGCTGGGATTTGAATTCAAGTCTACCACTGCACTATCCAGCCATGTAATAGACATCTTCCGACTCGAAGATGAGTAGACAATCATGGCTTTACACGTGCAGTAAGGATACTAAACCTGCATTGCTGTGGTTGCCCCAAAAAGATAAATCAAATCATCTCTAAAAAAACATAACAACACAATACCCATTAACTGTCTTGATAAGACAGTAGTCTAAAAATATTTGTTCAATGCTCATTTATTAATTATGCTAAAACATTAATTTATTTGGTGAAATATTACAGCCTTAGCTCGCCTGTAAACAGTTTTTAAGTTGAATGTCATTACAAAAATAAATTACTCCCAAAATAAATATGTGTTAAATGACTAAATCATACCTTCTCTGTTATACACCAGTTTTATTGAGAATATGGAGTGTTTATTTTAAGAGGTTTCACAAAATTAATATTTATCATTTAGGAATTACAAACATTTTAGGCAAAGAACCTCCAATTGACTTGGTGGAGTAGTTAGATAAAGTGCTGGTCAGAGTAGAGTCAACTGATTTTAAGTGTGATGTTAAATTGCATATTGTACCTTAAAATATATCTTTATAAAAATTAAAATTAGGTAATAGATGTGTGAAATAAAATGCATTCTCTGTATAGAGATGTTTGTTCCTAGTTAAACAATAAAAGTCAATTAGAGACACTCTTTTGATTTGGTTTATCCTCATCTTAAATAAACACTTATAAGTGTCACAATAAGCCGGACACCCCATGGCATATATCATCAATTATTTGTGGTCACAATATTTTTTTTACATAGTGCTGTTGAATATTGCATGTGCCTAGCCACATTATCATACCCGTAAGTTCTTTGGTCGGAGTTTAAATCTAGTTTTGCTTTACTTGACACTGCTGAAGGTGTGAACATTCAGTCTTGGGACCTGAGCCATTGCAATTGCATGTGTAAAGTTATTTGGAGGTTTGTGGACGTAATGGACTGTTTTGGTTGTGTCAGGCATGTAAGCCTTCACACTGTAACAAAAACATTTAGTTATTGCAATCACTACAATATCTTAGGCGCAACAATTCCACTCAGGAATCCACAGCAATAACGGGGAAGCAGCTGTACACTAACAAAAATGAAGGAAGTGGTTTGATCAAATGAATGATATACAGGTGACTAAGAAGAGTTCTTTCACACATGCACTGAAACCATGTCTCTACCTGGGTGAGCTGCATGGTAGAACGAACAATGTAGTCTGAGATTATGTTGGCTTAATCCTGTGTGCCACCTATTACAAAGTCAGCGTAAGTTCCGTGTGATCCCAGGTGTAAATACAGCAGGTAATGCTGTAAACTGTTTAAATATCTTAGAGATAGTTTTTCTGCCAATCTTATTCCTGACTTAACCTATGTGTGTTTTTATTTTTAAGGTATAAACTGCTGAGGTATTCCAAAGAGCGTCAACACTTGGATGGCCTCAACAACCTGCATTATAGCCCTCTCGTCTCGCTCAGCAGCCTTTACAAGAACATCACAGTGGACTTGTACCCTGAACTTGCTCCAATTACTGACTACTGAACTGCTCCACCAAACCCCCCCCCCCCCCCCCCCCCCCCCCAACCCACCCAACCCCTCTTCCAGAGCTCAAGTTCATCCAGCTCCCTATCAGCCAGGCATACTAGTCCCCCTTCACCTATCAAAAGCAAATTGGCAGAGAAAAGGAGTGGGGTACAGGTTGATGGGACAGATATGAACACCATGTAATGCTGCCAAGAAATTATACTGAGGAAGAAAAAGGAAATCCAAGCAGGAAAAAGGAAAAAATCAAGAGGGATAGTGGAAAATCTTGAACATAACACACACGCACACAGTTTGACTGTGTGAGTGTGCGTTATGTTCCTACATACCTTCTTGTCTGTACTGGCTACAAATTGACACGAGCTTAGGATGGAGGAAGCATCTTAGCTAAGATGTTTACTGCAAAGCCTTAATGTGGCACAACCACAGCTCCCTCTGTTCCGCTTCTCACTGCTTCACTTCTGATGCATCGCCATCACCTTACAAACCGCCAGACAAGTTCTTGTTTCTATTATACATTTCATTTTTTATACATATAATTTTTATTACTTCCAGGATGTGAGCAAGGTCAACAGTAATATTTGTGATTGTGTGTATTTCTTTTTATTTTAATATGTGCTATTTATTTTCTTTGATTCAGGATGTTTGGAGAAGCACTCTTATCTGTCACTCAAGTGTTTGTTTTGTTGCACTGCTGCTGAAACCGCATGAACGTATACAGTATGTAAATATCAACATTTTAAAGCTCTATCACAGAACACAAAATTGTAAATATGGGCCTTTAAATGCTCGAGCATTTATCAGTTATATTCCAGTGAGTTTGAAGTTTATTTTGGCAGCTACCTTCTTTCAGAGGATTTAATGATTGAGAAACAGAAGTTTCGAAATCTCAAAATTTGCATAATTGTTTGCATGCCTTAACTTATTCTGTCTATAGTTTGTTTTCAAACATAAATTATTGCATCAGTTAAAGAAATGTATATTTTGCCTTTTATTGTGCTTTTTTTTCATTTGAGATGCTCTGTGTGAACAGAGTAAAACTGTTCTTTAATAGAAGGGAGGTTGGGACTCTGAGCCTCTTCCATGACTTTTTACAGGGATCAGGGTCAGGTTCATGATCTCATGTGTTTATATTTTTTATCTTAAATGTGTTTATATTTTTTTATGATTTTCTTTCGTATGATTAAGTGCTTGACCATGTGATAAAGCTCTTCATTGTACTGTACCATGCGTTGAAGCATGGCTGTTTGAGCTGGATACAATATGTGTCTAGACTGTGGTATCCTTTTTCCTTCTAAGCTTATATGGCAGTCAGAAGGGCCAGAATGAGAGAACTGTAGTATAAGTTACTGCTATTCTTGAGTGGCACCAACAGTTTCATGTCTTTCTTTCTTTACTTAAAAGGTGGAGACACATATAGTATTTAAGACTAGATATTCACTGTTGAGCTTCTCCTCTACAGTTTCTCTAAATAAAATTCAAGGCAATGACTCATCATTTATTCATTCATTCTCTGTACTCAGTTGTGATTTGAGATTTCATGTGTGAAAAAATCGTGCATATTTTCTGTAAGGCATTCTTACATTTCTTGATTTTTGTTGTATGTTGGGAGATTCGGTTTGAAAATATGTGATATGAGATCTGAAATCAGAACTATTTTTGATCCGAAGTTTATTTACACAGTGTCTACACAGAATGTGTTTTAGTACTGGTTTTCTGTCATCCTTTTCATGTAACCAGTATGCTCCTGTTTTAATCAACTGTAATACTTAGCCCGTGTGTTGCTTGCACTTTATGCATGCTTCTTTCAAGTTTCAAGTTCATATCATACATTTTACCTGCATACCAACACCGATTGTTTAATGGGCTCTAAGCACTTCCAAAACATGGCTGGCTTACAATCGGGACTGAACTGTTCCTGATCACCTCATGTATAAACACACATGGAGCACAAGAGCTGCTGCTGCTGCCAACACTATACCATCTTTGTAGATTCTGTTAGAGGCCACTATACACTGTGTTAATTTTGTCTTTAGTTGTAAGTTGATACAATATGCCTACATCTTTGTGCGAGATATCCCTAAAAATTGGTTTTAAACAAATACCGAAACCAACATGTACCATAGACTACATATATACATTTTTTAATGTATAATGTAAAACATGTTTAAAAACCAACTTACCACATGACTTTTTAATATCTGCCCTGGAGTTTTGATTGTATGACATGATCTCCAGATGGCATTATGTCTTGGTGTGGTAGCCAGTAGCTGATAACTGACACAATTTGTCTGCTGATGAAAGTCATATGAAACAATCAAAAGCTCCAGAGAAGCCGTTAAATAGTCATGTCATCATGTTTTTTAAAGAGTGGAAGCAAATTGATCTGCAGTCTGCAACTATTTTGATAAATGCCCATCTTCTCAAATGTGAATTTATTGTTATGATTATGATAATAAAGTCAATATCTGTTTTTTTTTCTGGTTTTCTGTTGCTTAGCAAAACAAATGGAACATTTGGAAGACAAACAATTAAAAAGTTACAAACAAATATGTATATTTGGACATGTTGCTGTGTGCGCATGTGCACTAGGACAGGTTTAACATTCACAGGAAATGCCTGATTGTCACCTCATACACAGCTAGTCTGAATTAGGTTTTTGAATATTAATTGTTCTTGCTTTTTATGAACAAAATGTGAGATATTAGTTATAAATAAATTTTATTGCACATTTAAAATCTGGAAATATATTGTATCTTGGGCACCTGGCATTACACTCACTCACCATAGTGAATGGGGAACGTTTTAAGCAGATTAATGACAAAAGCTGAGTGCCAAATATGCATTTGAACCTGGCCTAACACAGTGGCACAACTAGCATAAATGGAAATATACCAATAGACTATCTGAGAGACACAATCAAAACAGAAGAGTGATTACAACATAAGAAATGATTTCATAAAGTGCTCATAAAAATGCTACTTATCTAGGTAGTATTAATTTGGTGGCTTATCAGTGTAAGATGCGCAAAAGATGCAAGTCAGAGAATGCAGTTAAGGGAATTGGGATGTGTGCTTTGTTACAGTTAATGGTGTACTTGATAATAAACTATGAAAAAACACAAGTATAAGACCAGCAGAAAGATAGCCAATGAGCTTATGACATCTAGTTGCAACATGGTTGTGAAGTGTGCCCTGTCCACATGAGCTATTATATTAACCAAAGTTAACCAATAGTGTTCAGAATAATATTTTACCTTAGACACACTGCTAGGTTCTGGTCCACTGTCCCAGAGAGACCTCAAGTAGGTCAGAAAGTAACCATGGTACAGCTTCTTACTGCTACTCAAAATAAATTGAAAATGTTTCTCTCCAGGGTGCTGAATATGCTGCCACAGAGAAGACCAAGGGGAAGGGCTGATAAAAAGAATAGATTAAAATAATTGTTTTCCTCAGAATTCATCAAACAATACCCAAATGAAAGACATTTAAAATGTATAATAAACATAATAACTGTCCACATGGTGGCATTGTTAAGGCATGTGTGTATTATGTTAATCATTTCACTATGAGGCAGCTCTCCATAAAGTTTCACCATTGCAGCATGTGTAGTTTTTGAGAAAAGCACAGTTTTAGAGCACTTAAGAGGACTTAAGAGGACCAAAAATATTGGCACCCTTGCCAGAAAATGCAACACTTCTCTCAGAGTTTGTTGTTTACAAATATTTTGGTTTTAATGTAAATATGTAAATTAATGTAATAATTCAAAGTGAACTGCAGACACAGGATATAACAATGTCAGCTCGCACTATCTGTTTCCACAATGGCATAAAAAAGGAAGACTGGAGTTTAACTCCAAAAGTTATGTAACAAAACCACAGGTCTTCTAGGAGACCACACTACGGACAGATTAAACAAAAGTAGAGCATTTTGGTAAAGGACATCATGGCACTGTTTACAGAAATGGAAATGAGGCCTTCAAACATGGTGGAGAATACACAATGGTTTGGGGTTGCTTTTCTGCTTCTGGTATTGGACGCCTTGACTCTGTGAGTGGTATCACGAAATTTGGTGATTTTCTTTCATTCAACAAGAATTTTGGGTGTAGTGGCAGTGTCAGAAAGTTGCGTCTCCGCTAGAGAAATAAATTTCAAAAAGCACTCTGCAATGGTTACAAAAAAGTACTAGAGAGTTCTGAAATTGTTACAAAAAAAGTGCTAGAGAGTTCTGAAATTGCCAGCAATAAGTCCAGAGAACACATGTGGTGAGATCTCACAAAAAAAACAGCATCAGAGAGAAGGCATCCTTCAGCTCTGAATGATCTGGAGCAGTTTGCAAGAGACGAGTGGTCCAAAATAGTGTAAGAGTAAGAAACTCATTAATGGTTACAGGAAGATTTCAGATATTTTTTCCAGAGGGGGTACTACCAAGTTAAAGGTGCCAGTAATTATGTTCATTGCATTTTTGGGGTTCTTTGTGGAATTGAGTCAGATTGTTTCTCGTTTCAGTTTTTTGTTTTTGTTTGTTTGTGTTGTTTCGTGTTCAGTGCAAATCAACAAATAGATAAACATGATTACCAAAACATTTGCAACTGCAACATTTTTCTGAGAGAGGGGTTGCATTTTCTGACAGAATTACAAGGGTGTCAATATTTTTGGCCATGACTGTATTTGTGGAAAAAATGTAGATTTCATTGTAACTTGCACAGATTTAAGAAACCTTTTGCCAGATGGAGCAAAGCAGCCACAGAACATTACCGAGCCTCCTCTGTGTTTTACAGTAGTGTACAGCGTGTACTTTTTTTGTATGCTGTATTTTTGCATCTGTAAACACACTGAGTTGTTGTGATGTAAAACGTTTTTGATCTTGTATGTCAAGCCATCTATAAAGTTAATACTCTACTTTTTTTTATTGTTATGTGTAGAACTTAATCATCTGAGGACAGCAGGTTTAGTGTTAGGTATGCACATCAGATAAACAACAACATATAACCTTTTGTTAAATCTATCTATCTATCTATCTATCTATCTATCTATCTATCTATCTATCTATCTATCTATCTATCTATCTATCTATCTATCTATCTATCTATCTATCTATCTATCTATGTCCTTTTACCAGCTGGTAGAGGGAAGCACTATGTATAGTAGAATGTAGTTTGCATAACCATAGAAGAAATAGAAATGAGTCAACAAACACGTTAAGAGTCGCCATGGCATCGAGTGAGTTTGTTACTTTGTTTATAATTTGCTACAACCTGCTCATTTCAGTTATTGCTACATTTACTTGCTACATTTGCTACAAGTGTGAGCCATTGTCACTGCTGAGTTTGTGTCTGTTAATATGGTTACTGAATGACCTTGTGCAGCTTTACATGCTTCAGTGAAGGCTACAAGCTCAGCAGCTTGTGCAGAGTAGTGGCATGGGAGTGGGCCAGATGCCAAAATGTCATACAACACAGCCCACATGGCAAGAACCAGTGGAAAGATCACATGAAGCAGAGCCATCTACATAGAGAATCATGTCAGGATTGCTTAAAGGTGTGAGAGTTCAAGACATAGGTTTGTTGTAGAACAGTTCAGTTGGAGTAGGAAGTAGAGAAGCTGGATTCAAGACGTTACAGCATTTGACTGTAATATTACAGCATTTAAGAATATTAGGCATGGATGGTGTTATAATGAGGCCAACGAGCTGAGAAAGGTAGGAGGTTTTCTGTTCGAGAAAGATAAGGAACGAGTAGAGTAGCCTACTATGTCTATGTTTATGTCTAAAGGCGTTTTCAGCATCAGCCAACGTGTGAAGGCAATGAGGAAGTCCTATCTGAAGTAGTGACAGCTCTCAGTGGTGCCTGTAACACTGCATAATGAGAATACAATTGCAGTATGAGCACATGCCGAAAGAAGACATCAGTTGTTTCTTTGTACCTGAGTGGAGCTGTGGTATGGCCTCAATGCATTTGGGTGAGATGGATTTGCCATCACCTGTGATCACATGATCAAGGAAGATAACTTGCCTCTGAACAAATTGCAATTTTGAGCAACTAGCTTTATAGCCTTCAGCTTGGAGGTGTTTCATCAGAGCAACAGTATCTTGTGCACAAGCTTCTTCTGTGTAACTACAGGTTACCAGGTACCAAGGTAATCCACATACTACAGAAGTGCAGTGGGAGGAGAGGATCAATTTGTCAAGACTGGCATTGTAGATAGTCGGATTCATTCAATTCAATTCAATTCAATTCAATTCAATTCAATTCAATTCAATTCAATTCAATTCAGTTTACACAACCAAAGAAAATATGGAAGTTTATATGAAAAAG
Organism: Anabas testudineus; assembly: GCF_900324465.2. Classification (NCBI taxonomy): domain Eukaryota; kingdom Metazoa; phylum Chordata; class Actinopteri; order Anabantiformes; family Anabantidae; genus Anabas; species Anabas testudineus. The sequence continues at coordinate 155,889 of NC_046613.1, read as the reverse complement.
TGAATGTGTATGAATCATAATAATCAGATTGTCCCAGAAGATCAAGCCGAGGGCGATAGTGGCAAGGAAAAATTCCCTGAAATGGCAATAGGAAGAAACCTCGAGAGGAACTGGACTCAAAAGGGAACCCATACTCTTTTGGGTGATAACAGAAAACAGGAATTGAGTATTCCAACTGTGTGTAAGGCAGCAGGCAGTTCAGTATAACAGTTTATGTCTTTAAGTTAATATCAGAACCAGAATCTGAAGCCTTTATTGTCATTGTACAGAATACAACGAAATTGTAGCACCTTGGAGTGGTGGTATTATAAATCTAAATCTAAGTATGTACAAATATACAAATAAAAATAAAGTAATACTTATAAAAATAGAATAAAATAGAATAGAATAAGATCCAGTAAGTAAACAGAAAAAACATTAACATTAATATAAATATTGTGTATGGAATGGAGGTAGAGCTGTATTGCACATTGCCATATCGCACATTGCAGTTATTGCACACAGAAGTTGTCCATTGGGTGTAGAATGAGAAGTCCTGCTGTATAGTGCAGTATGTGAAGGTGTGTGTAAGTCAGTCAGAGTGGGGTGTAGTTAGTGTATGTGTGTATTCAGTATGGTGATTGCTTGTGGAAAGAAGCTGTTCCTGAGTCTGTTTGTCCTGGTTCTGATGGACCTGTACCTCCTGCCGGAGGGTAGCAAGTCAAACGGGGGGAGGCAGGATGGGTGAAGTGATACTGGTCACTCTGCTGAGGCAGCGTGACAGGTAAATGTCCTTCAGGGAGGTGAGAGGGCAGCCGATGATCCTCTGCGCTGTCTTTACCACCCTCTGGAGCCTCTGCCGCTCTGCTTCAGTGCAGTGGGAAAACCACACTGTGATGCAGTAGGACAGGATGCTCTCGATGGTTGAGCGGTAGAAGGTTACCAGCAGCTCCTGACCTACATTGTTCTTTCTGAGCCCTCTCAGGAAGTACAGGCGTTGCTGTGCCTTCTTGATGACAGTCTTGGTGTTGATGGACCAAGTGAGGTCAGCCGAGATGGTGGTGCCCAGGAGGGTGAAGCTGTGGACCTTCTCCACACAGTCCCGGTTGATGTAAAGTGTAGGTGGGTCTGCTCTGCATTTTCTGAAGTCCAGGATGATCTCCTTGGTCTTAGTCGTGTTCAGGATGAGGTTGTTAGCCTGACACCTGACAGTTTCAGGACTTCATCTCTGTAGGCAGACTCGTCATCCCCAGAGATCAGCCCCACCACGGTAGTGTCGTCTGCAAACCTCACTATGGTGTTGCTGGTGTGGGCTGGTCTGCAGTGCGCTGTGTAGAGGGTGTAGAGCAGTGGACTTAGCACACATCCCTGTGGGGAGCCTGTGCTCAGCGTCCGGGTGGAAGAGAGGTGGGGTCCTATTTTAACTGTCTCTGGTCTGTTTGTGAGAAAATGGTAAATGGTCTGCACTTATATCTGCCTAGCTGGTACTCAAAGCGCTTTACACTGCGTCTCATTTACCCATTCACACACATTTACACACATTTACACACCAATGGCAGAGTTGCTATGCAGCTGACCTGACTCACCGGGGCAACTAGGGGTTCAGTATCTTGCCCAAGGACACTTTGGCATGTGACATAGCAGCTGGGAATCGACCCACCAATCCTGTGATTGGCAGTCAACTGCTCTACCTATTGAGCCACAGCCACCCCTTGATGCAGGAACAGATGAGTGGGTGGAGTCCTAGGTCGAACAGTTTGCTGACCAGGATGTCAGGAATGATTATGTACATAAAATATAAAGTGAATCTATATTTAGTGTAGAGTGCAAGCAGGGAATCCGGAAGGACAAGCTATGATGTAACACTTTCCTAACCTAGTGAATGTATAGGGATTACCATTGAACTCAAATGCAAACCAATACAGGCTGTTAGGATGTACAGGAACACTGAAGAGATAGAAAAAAATTGCTGTTGGTGGAACTTGTGAGAAGATGGTGTATGGATTCGGTACTGTGGGAGCTCTAGGCTGAACTGCAGCCTTTACTGCTTGCAGGTCTTGGACAAATCTCCATTCTGTGGGTTGACCATAGCCTCTGATTTCCTTTACAGCGAACAAGGGAATTTGCACTGGGGCGTTTTCACAGGGGAGAATTGCTCTAGCTGTGAGCAACGACTTAAAAAAGCTGGTGTGATATCATCAATTGCTTCATGTTTTAAAGAGAGTGAGTGAGGGACATCATAAGAACAAAGCCGTTGTTGGCTAAGGAAGATTGCAAGTGTGTACTGATACCCGTATAGGGCGTGAGAGATAATGCATTCATCACCTGGACAGAGCACCTTCTTGCGTCGCTCCTTCTTTGTTTCTTTGCTTTGCTCTTTCTATGTTGTCTGCGTGGCATGCGTGGTACATGATTTCTTTGTAGCAGCATTTGTCTTGTATGCCTATATAAGTGCACTTTACTTGAGTCGCCAGTTCGGGTTTCAGTCTCTTCATGAGATATTCACACAGGAGGCTCTCATGTAGGGTGCTGTCATTTACATCCATGCCATTTGCTGGTCATCTCAAGGCACTTTACATTACAAGGTTTAAGACCTTACAGAGTATAATTACACTAAAAATGATATAGAAAACCCAACAATCCTATTTGAGCAAGCTTTAGGCAACAGTGGAGAGGAAAAACTCCCTTTAGAGGAAGAAACCTACAGCAGTACCAGGCTCATAGTGGGCGGCCATCTGCCTCGACCAGTTGGGGTGAGTGGCAAGAGGTGAGAGAAAAGAACAGTGGGTAACAAAACAACAAAAAGCAGCAACAGCATTGGGCAGGTCAACTGTATTCTGGAGATATACAGCTCCAGGCCAAGGATACCGGCAGAAAAGTACAGAGAGAGAGAGAGAGGAGGAAACACAACTACAGGAGAGAGAAAACACAAAGTTAATGACATGTAATGGTGTCAATGGTTGCACACATCACATGGTGCATGAAAATTCTGAAACTCTGTGTTCGCAAACTTCTATGTGTGATTAAGCACATGAAAAGACTCTCAACCATTCAGATTTCCTCATTTTGCTCTTACTTATGCATTGTTGCAGGAAGAGGTCAACTCCTATATCAGATTAACCAGACAATTGGATACTGTCCTTGGGTGATCCTGTTTACAAATTTGATTAGTTTCCCAACACTTATCTTGGTACACAGAGCTTTTTTCTGTGTTATCTGCACACACAGTTTCACAGATAAGAGAAGTATGTCTTCACTTTGGGGTTCAGCTGAATAAAAATTCTTCTACACTGTACAGCACGTCATTTAAACAGTTTAATGATTCTTGAGTATGCCAATGTGACAATGACTGTGTGCAGTATAAGGAATCCTGCAGATTCCATCCATTTGCCATTAAAAGGTGAGCCACATGAGTGCGTGGGAGACGCAGAGAGGTAAGCTAAGCTATGCACTGACTTGAGTACTGTTCCACTAGAGGATGCTAAGGTGACTTTGTTTGTTAATGGCTTTTGCTAAATGGAGGGAGCTACTCTCAAAGCAAGCTTTGTCGTAGTGAAGGAAACAAATGGAAGAATGGATGTGGTGTGTGAACAGTGTCTCTGACCTTTTTCTGCACAGTTAGCAAAGCTGAGAGCCTTGACATATGTGAACTTGCTGCAGGCAAGCATGTCAATGTCTACACTGATAGTGCTTATGCCCCTGTGACTTGTCATCTTTTCTCTTTAGCCTGGAAATGGAGCTATTGTTCTCCTGTGCTGCATGGAGTGCATATAAAAAAGCTAATGGGGGCAATAATAAAGACAAAAGCTCTTTCCATCCTCAACGTGATTCTGTAAACACACTAAGAAGAGCAGCTGTTGACAGAGCTGCAAAAATTTGTTGCTTTAGCAGGTGAGGATCAAATAACCCTGTTACAGTTCCTCCTTTTGATTCCCATTCTGTTGGTTTGGTTTTGTTTGTCTACTGGTCACTCACTCCCATGTCACTTCTGGGTTACCTATTTATGGGCTTCCCCTTCCTCCACTCTCCTGGACTCATTATTGACTGATTCATTTCACCTGTTAATCTTTGTGTCTCTATAAGCTCCCCTCGGTCTTTTGTTTATCACTGCTGCTCCTGTGCCAGTCGTAGGGGCTGATGCTGCTTTTGCTTGTCTAGCAGACAATGCTGCTTTTGTTTGTCCTGCAGCCGATGCTGCTTTTGTTGGTCTTCAACTCCACACAATCTTCCACTCAAGTTTGTTAATAAACCCCAGACCTAAACATAGTTTGAATTAATTTGAGAGCCTCATTCTTAGCCTCTCTGATCCTAACTGGAAAAATCAAAAACCAGTCCTGTTTGTTATTGTGTACCGTCCTCCTGTCCCTTACTCTGAGTTTTTAATTGAATTCTCAGACTTTCAATCTGATTTAGTTCTTAGTGCAGATAAAGTCATTATAGACCCACTATAATTACTTTATCACTTTAATATCCATGTAGATGTTGATGATAACTGCCTCAACACTGCATTTAATTCACTATTAGACTCCATTGGTTTTACCCAAAATGTAAATAAGCCCACTCACTGTTTTAATCACACCCTTGATCTTATTCTGACATATGGTGTGGAAATTGATAAGTTAATAGTTTTTCCCAAAAATCCTCTTTTATCGGACCATTTTTTAATTATATTTGAATTTATAGTACTAACATTTACTACACCTACAGATAAGATTCACTACAGTAGATGTTTATGTAGTGAATCACTTATAAATCCCTTAATAATCAGGCTCCATCTTATCTCAAAGTAGTATAGTAGTATAGTTCCATATTTTCCAAGCAGAACTCTACGTTCTTAGACTGCAGGTTTACTTGTGGTTCCCAGAGTTTCTAAATGTAGAATGGGAGGCAGAGCCTTTAGCTATCAAGCCCCTCTCCTGTGGAACCAGCTCCCAGTTCAGGTTCGGGAGGCAGAACCTCATATCACTCCTCATTAATAGAGGCAAATAAGAACAACCCTAGGTTTCTTTTCAGCACTGTAGCCAGGCTGACAAAGAGGCATAGCTCTGTTGAGCCTAGTATTCCGTTAAGTCTCAGCAGCAATGATTTTATGAATTTCTTTACAAATAAAATCATAACTATTAGAGAAAAAAATGATCAGATCCTCCCTGCATACAGCATGGATTGTACAGCAACTCTAGATTCATCTGCAATACCACGCTCGTACTTAGACTGCTTCCTTCCCGTAGATCATTCTATTAGCATCAGACAGTGGACTACTCTCTATACTCGTCTTGTTAGATCTTAGTGCTGCATTCGACAGTATAGATCACAACATTTTATTACACAGACTGGAACATGTCATTGGGATCAAAGGAACAGCACTAGAGTGGTTTAAATCATATCGATCAGATAGATTTCAGTTTGTACATGTTAATGATGAATCTTCCATGCACAGCAAAGTTAGCTATGGAGTTCCACAGGGATCTGTGCTTGGACCGATTCTTTTCACTTTATATATGTCACCCTTAGGCAATATTATTAGGAAGCACTCCATAAATTTCCATTGTTATGCAGATGATACCCAGCTATACTTATCTATGAAACCAGGAGAAACTAATCAATTAGTCAAACTTCAAGCATGCTTAAAAGACATAAAGGCCTGGATGCACAGCACTTCGTCCTGTGTTGCTTCTTTGCAGGCTAGAGAGACTCCAGAAGACAGAGACCATAATGTAAATCCTGGAATTTTGGTGTATAATGTATACTTTATTTATCTCCTTGGGGAAATTCATTTTGGACAGCTGCCAGACTGAGTTAGCGCTACTAGAGGGTTTTGTCTTGTCTTGTCCAAGGACACCTCAGCAAGTAGCCAGGAGGAACAAAGAATCAGTCCACTCACCCTGGGGTTTGTAGTCAACTGCTCTACCACCTGACCTACTGCCGCCGTGTATGTAAAGGCATTCAGAAGGAAGTGGGACTTCCCCTGAAGAGAAGGTCAATACAAGGTGGTTGGAGCAACTTCTAGAGCAAGTGAAGGGTTCATCTATGTGGTCTGTACCACTGTTTGAAGAAGACAAAAAAAACAAAAACAAAAAAAAACTAGGGCTTAAATTTGCTTAAAAAGAAGACGATGTGGTCCAGGATGACAGGAGTGATGGTGATGCTGCTCCTCTTGATGCTGATTGTGATCCAGCTGTTAAAAACCATATTGTGATCACCTCAGTGCATACTCTGTACATGTGAAATAGAATGGGTTTCAGGCTGGTGGAGTAGTAGGCATACTTTTATTTGGAGGTAAAGCTTGTGCTATATGTGAGTGAAGGAGCAATAGGTTAACTTAAGTAATGTGTAGATTATATTATGCAATAAGGTTGAGAACCTCAGTTCAGCTGAACAGGTGGAGTTTCAAGCTTCAAGCTTTAGCTTATGTTGCAAAAGTTAGGTTAGTGGAAGCAAATAATACCAGTGGGACAACTAGACCAGTCATGACAACAGCCAAATCTATGAACTTTAGGCCTTGCAGAACAGCAATTGCAACCAGGGTTGTTGAGCCAGTTGTAGAAGCTGTGACAAATTGGAAAAGGCAGAGAAGAAAAATTGCAGAAAATAGGTTTAGTGAGGAAGAGTTTGGCAATATCAACAGCAGCATGGTAGACTGGCTACACAAAACAATGGTTGGCTGGACTGACAGGTTTCTGACAGGAATTAAAGGAGTCTTGGAGGATCAGGTAGATGAGGATTATGAAGAGGAGGGGATTACTCTTAATGATATCTGGGAACAAAATAGCTGGTATAAGTGGGTTGATTTTGCAGGTTATGGTAAAACTAATTATTTGCACTTAGGCTAGGCCAGATAGGTTGTTTAGTTGGGTGATGTGTAGTCGTGAGGTCTTAGTCGCTACTCTGAATCCCCAACCATGGTGTAGGGCCTGTAATGTATAGAAAAAGCAGAATTAGTACCAGTAGGGAGAGTGAGGCCTGATCAAGGTAAATAGAGATGAAATTTGACCACCATGGACTGTAAAAACAGTGATGCTTAGAGCAGTAGAGAAGCAGGCATTGCACATCGTAATGATGAAGCAGGGAGTGAGGCAGAATAAGATTAGGGATGAGATTGATCTGGATCTTGACTTTATAACAAATGGCAATTTCATAGGAGAAACAAATGTAAAAAGATAACTCCTTGTACAATTTTTACAACAAAAACCAGACTGATGTTCCAAAGAGTCTACAAAACTCAGTCCAAAACTTGGCAGTGAACTGGGGACCCCTGACGTAATGACGTAACAAGGAATCCTGTGGTTCGTAAACACATGTTGAATAAGTAGTGCAGCAGCATCTGTTACCTAAACCAGCTTCAGTCTGTATGCCTAGTTGCTGAACCAAATCCTCATTGTTGAATGCAGTGAGTCAATGAAAGTATGTTTTGTAGATGAACTGGAAGAGTAATGTCTTTTGCTGGAGACTGAACCTGATGACCTGCAAATATACAATTCCTGTTGCGCTCTTTAGGGGTAAGACCTGTTCTGCCTATTTGTAGACCCCAAGTCTAGGGATGACAGATGGGAAGTGAGGTGCTGAATGATTGGAAGTTGGCCTAATGTAGAATTCCTTAGAGAATTTTTTAAAAGAGTTGCAGATGGATCAATCGCAGGCCCAATCCGCCTTACCCCAGTCTCTTGCAGGACCTGTCAGATGAGAGAGGAAAAAAGCTACTTTTGTTCATTCTGACTGGAAAGCATAGGGCTAGAGAGCAAATTGCATGGAACAGGAAAACAAGAAAGAGTGATTGTAAATTGTAAATGGTCTGCACTTATATAGCGCTTTTCTTCCTAACAGGTACTCAACACGCTTTACATGCATATAATTTTTTGGGTAGGGGGATCGAGGGCTTGCGGCTTTCCCGCCTCCCATACTCAAAATAACTCTGGAAAAGGTCAAAACAACAGAAACATAAAACATCCTACCCAAATGAACATCAACCAAATAGCAAAATCTTCATAGCATAATCTTTTAAGATCAAATAAAGACTAAGACGCTCTGCTTCATCATTATCATCTGCAATGTCTGCTTCTCCACTGCTCTAAGCAACACTGATCTCATCACAGGAATACATCAGCAAAGACTGAACCTCTTCCCTACTTGCAAAAGTTATTACTAATAACACCTTGCCTCCAACCAGTGATAAATGGTCTGCAAGTGCAAGTGCAGTTATATGCACATAATGCATATGATAACGCTTTTCTACCTAACTGGTACTCAAAGCACTTTACACTGTGTCTCATTCACCCATTCACACACTCTCACACACCGACGAGAGCTGCTGATCACTGGGGGCAACTTGGGGTGCAGTGTCTTGCCCAAGGACACTTTGGCATGTGACATGGCAGCTGGGAATCAAACCACTGATCCTTTGATTGGCGGTGGTTCGATTCCTGGCTCCCATGTCACATGCCAAAGTGTCCTTGGGCAAGATACTGAACCCCAAATTGCCCCTGGTGAGTTTGTCACCCTTCACCACTCAAGTCTGTCTGTCTGTCCACATTAGTGTGTAGATTTTTGTTTGTCACTTTGTATTGTTGTTGCAATAGTTGCATATTTAGTTAGTATTTTGCTTCCGTTACAGCAGTGTTTTCTGTCGTTACTTTGTATGTCTGGCTAGCTGGTTTGTTAATATACCTGCCTCACTGCAGTGGTTTTTTGTTGTTACTTTGTTCACAATTTGTTTGTTAATTTATGTTACCACCGTGCTTTCAGGTCTCTTTTGGTTGTTACCTTGTTAGTGTTTGTTTGTTAGCTCCCTGTCTTGTTAGTTCCCTATGTCCCATGTTTTTGGACTGGGGATTGACTAATAAACCCTTTCTGTCATTACTTGTTTGTCAGATCGTTACAACTGGATGAACAGTCCTCTCACACACTCACTCTCCTTAAAAGGGATGGTCCTGTTTATCATCAAAACTGACTGAATAGTAACAGAAGTAAGAAGAAGTATTTGCTTTTATTGCTAATCATCTAAACCTCTATAATGAAATGCGAAAAAAAAAAGATTAGTGGCCTCATTTAGAGGCACACAGAAAAATGCAGCAATATGTGTGGATTGGGGAAAATCAACCTGAAAATAGTCTATCATTACACTTTTCCTGGTGTATATTTCAATGCTCCAAATGTTGCATATGTGAAAACATATGAGTAAGAATGAGTATGATGCTGTTGAACCACTGTTTGGGTGAAAGACTGGGTTTCCACAAAGAGGTACACTCAGTAAGAGATAGTTAATGCAATAAAAAAAAAAAGATTTAAATGAGAAAGACATGAAGACAAAAAAACATGCCTAAACTGGAAGAAGAGGTGTGTTTTGAAAAGGTACATAGAAGAGTACTGTCTTGCCATACAATTCAATTGCAGAGGATAAAAGCAACACAGATAAAAGCTTTTTTCCTATCAAAAGAAAAAGGGGAAAAGATGGCCAATTTTAAGTCTGGCAAGACTATTCAAAACTCAGTTACAACAAACAATAACAAACTGCACCACAAAACATAAAAGTAGATATTCATCAAGTTTTCATCAGCAGTGTGACATATTGAAAGGGTCTGTTCACAACAGATATTAACCCTAACCCTAATCCTAACAGATATGGTGAACACATCTTTAAGGTCTGAACGAGATGTGTTAGTTACACTGTGATCCCTCTGAAACTCTAGATTAAAAAGCACCAACCTCATAACATTCAGATGTGTTGTGGGAATTAGAATAAGTTATGAGTTAAAAGCTTGCCTTTGTCATGGCAGCAGTGCATAGCATTACTTGCTTGCAAGCTTTTGCTCTTTCATAACAAAGCATTAGACTTCTGATTACACTTTTTAACAACTAACTTCTAAATAGTATATGCCGCACGTAACGTCAAATGCTTAATAAGACACCTTTTAGTAAAGTTCAATGCTTACTGATTGCTCAGGTGTGTTTTGAAAGATGACTGGTTTGGTGTGTTTTGACAGACAGAAAAAGGAAACTAACTGGGACAAGACCAGGCAAGGATTGTGACAACTTGATTGTATGTTTTTCATCATTGAAAAATTAATCTGAAAAGCATACTATTTGTGAAACTATATCTTGCTGCATAATCATAATTACTAATAATCAAGCTAAACTAGATGAATAAATAGCCAGGTACATTTTTAGTTGTCTTCATGGCTGTACTAGTGACAGTGAGTAATAAAAAAACTATATGAGCCATGGCAGAATTCTGTCAGGATGAACAACGTAAAACTCTGATTGGAAGAAGTTGAGAAACAGATGAGTATACCAGTGACAGTGAATATAGGTTTTAATAATATGTATGCAAATAGGGGGGGGGGGGGGGGGCTCAATGCAATGGGCAAAACAGACTGCTTTTGACACAATAGCAACATGATTCTGACATTTTCAACATTTAATATAAACAAACAAATATGTCTTGCAAATGTTTAACGTTTATTCTAAACAATCCCTTTTTAAGCCAAACCCTTTTTAAGCCAAACCCAAATTAATGATTATATTTTACTTATCTCATCATATCAGGTTTTAAAAGAAACAACATTACACTTAAAAACAACATTACAATTACAACACTGGCATAAGACTGAAAAGCACATGTACAAAAGGTTTAATATATAAAATAGTCGACCCACCACCTAAATTCCAACCACTGTATTACAGACAAAAGCTCTCACAAGTTTACAACGTTTTTGGTCTGATATAAAAGCTGTATTTACATCAGTGATGAGCTGTATTTACATCAGTGATGAAATCACATCATTGTTTGTGTGTGTGTGTGTGTGTGTGTCTCCGTGTGTGTGTGGATACAAGCTATATTTGACTAAATGACTATATTTACATCACTGATATTTGAATAGGCAGAAAAAAATCGCTATACAGTAGTTGCAAAATTTGGAGATGTAAATTTAAAAAAAAATTCCATTTCAAGTTATTGGCAAATAACTATATAGCAGTTGCAGAATAAACAAGCACTTCTAGTCTAACTTTGACTGTGTCTAGGAATAAATTTAAAATCTGCCTAACATCTATGTTTATGAGTCTACAGTACGTAAAACAGTATGTGAACAAGGAAGGCTTGGGGCTGAACACCACAAATGGAGTTGCTGCTTACTAAAAAGAACATATGGTGCATGCCTGAAGTTTGTGAAAGAGCACATTGATGCTGCACAGCTGCATTGGCAAAATCTTTTGTGGACGGATGAAACTAAGATTTACAATTTAGAAAGAACACACAGCACTACATCTGCCATGAAAAGGTCACTGCATATCATCATGAAAACATCATCCCAATTGTAAAGTATGGTGAAGGAAACATCATAATTTGGGCCTGCTTTGCTGCATCGGGGCCTGGCTAGCTTGCAGTGACTGGGGGGAAGATGAACTCCCAAATGCATTAAATTTTTTTTCAGAATAATGTGATAATATCTGACCCTAAAAGTGTACCTGTTTGAGGTTATGCTGTATTTATTATACAGGTAACACTTCTTTCTTGGCAATATGCCAGCAACACATCTATCACCTTCAAAAATCAAGTGATCATCTGCTTTAGAAGTTACAGTTTCAGCATCTTCTAAATTTATCAACCTATGGCTGAATGGGTGCTGTCACTTCTTTTGGAATATGCTCCTCTTTTTATCAGTTAAACCTTCAATAAGAAAATGTTTTTTAATGGGTCTTCTTTGGTCTCCTCTTTATCTTGTTCATTTGTGATGGTAACATTTTGCAGTTCAGGTTATGCTTGTTTAGAAAAATGTAGTTTATGATGAGAGATAAGTATATCATCAAGTGTTGTGTCGCTCTGTTGCTCTGGTAGGAATGTGACTAGATCATCTCATTGGATTGCTCCTTTTAATTTGAACTCTTCTTTATTACTGGACTTTGAACTGGGGTAATGTCTTTTTTACCTGAGAACTTGTGTGATTCATCATCTTTTGTAAGAATGTAAACATTTTGTAATTGTCTTGGTAATTTGAGCAGCTAATATTGCTCTATTGTTGGCATCATCTCCTCCCAAATATCCTAATTCTCTCTTTCTCTGTCACCAATCTTGTCAAACCCATTCTCCATTTGAGAACTTTTGCTCAATCCATCTTGGGTTTTATTGTCCTTGTTTGGGTCACAAGTGGTGCTAAAACTTTAGTCTTTCCTTTTCTCCACAATGGTCCCTCAGTTATAGTATCTAGATCATTTACTTGATCTAGGTCTGCTACTGCTTCAAACTTTATAATTTGATATTATTGATTTCTGCTTTATCGCCAGAGCTACTCCCTTCTGCTGCTGTATGCTCTGATGTTGGCATTGTTGGCCTAATATAGTCCCGTACTTGTAATTAAGTGGCATTTTTATTGGATGTCAATTTTGGGTCATCCAGATCCTGCTCTTCTTGGTTATTTGCATTAGCGGTCACAGTTAGCAGTGATGTTTTTCTCCAGCATCAGTAATATGTGTCTGTGCATCATCTTTCTCTACATATCACATTCTCTATTATTCATGTGTAGCTGAATAATAGTGTCCACACTTTCATCTTTGAAATCGCACATGATGCTGAGATTGTTTGAAGTAAAAATGTCTTCCTCTACTTTAGATTTTTTAGAAAGGTTCTATGAGGACATCTGAGAAACCATAGCTTTACTTGCATACACGTATTGTCTTCAGATGCACCTTGGACCACCTTATTAGGATCATTTAGTGTTATCCCCTGCTCTGATGAGAAGGTCACTAGAAGGTCTGATTGCCCCCCTTCAATTTCTCTCTTCTCTATCACTGGACATTGAACTGTTATCACTGTTATCCTTAAGCATATTTTTCATCGCAACTTCTTTCATAGAAGGCTGAGAAGTTTTAGTAATTTCATTAGTTGTAGTGGTATTTAATACATAAATTGACTTGTTTTCCTTTAGTGAGTCTAACCTACAATTTACTGGAATACCATTGGCATGTGTTGTTTGCTCTGATAAAGGCATTCCCCGGAATTGGTTTAAATTGACCTCCCTAATCCCCACTGTGGAAGTCCCAGCTGCCATGTGTACTGGCTGCACATCCCTTGTTTGTCTGAAATTTTTATGTACTCCATCAACACGCCCCTTTTCAGTAACATACACAGGTCTCTGGGCTGCTAAGTCTAAAACCCCCTGAGGGAGAGCAGCCTCTTTTACCAGGCTAGCACCTCTGGGCAAAGTACCCTGAGATGGGCCTGGGTTCACCTCTGCCTCAACTTGACTATTTTTCTTTTTAATGACAATATAACTACCATCAGGACTTGGACCTATGAAATTCCAACTATCTACAGGAACTGAACCGTGCGACAAACCTGGGCTACCAGGTAGGACTAGGGTGGCAGTGACTGGACTGGTGGTGGGGCTGGAAGGTTGACTGGGGGTTTTTGGGCTCTCAATGTCCTGAATAACTATACCAGAAGGAGAGCCTTGAGGTCCACTGATTACATACAGACCTGGAGAATTTGGTCCATTAGCCCCATCTGCCAGAAAAACTGTGTTCTGTAGTTGAGGCTGAACAACATAGTGCATAGGTTGTGGTACAGGGCTGGTGGTGTAGTAAACTGGCTGCTTTAGCACAATGCTCTGAACTGCATGGGACAGAGAAGCAGAATGACTGATTTTAGTAACTTTGGAGTCAGGAACTGTCATGGATGATGGGACAGTGCTTATAGCACTAACAGATAATTTAGAGATGTTAGTAGAGGGCTTCGCATTTTCTGTCTTTCTGTTGGTATTACTGGTTTCAACAATGTGCTCAGATTTGGGCTTAACTGGTTCAACAATATCAACAGTAGTTTTGACAACACCTTCTGTTATGCATTTCTGTGAGTGTTTCAGTTTAGAAGGGGAACAGATCTCAGCCAGAGTCTTGAACTTTGGCCCAAGATCATTGAGGAACTGTAGGTCATTGGCAGACTCCAAGAGACTGCAGCACCCCAACGATCCAGCAGACGAGCCATGGCCTTCATAATCATATTCCTGGACACCATCCTTTACTTGGACAGGGCACGCTGCTTTCTGTTTAGAGTAGAGATGCATAAAATCATTAAACATTGAACATAGAGTTCTACATATAAAATAAGTCACATGCAAAGCTAACATAGTACCTGTGAGTAGTAATCACTGAGAAAAGTTTCAGGCAAGGCTATATCATACAAAGCTGTTGTGTTTTGGATGCCAGGTTTTTGTCTGCTGAATGTAGCACTGCTGTGGCCACAGTTGAATGATTCACTTGAAAATCTGTAGGCATTGTCCACTTCCAGCAAATCTTGTCTTGTTTCCTGATACTTCTGCACAGAGTCATTGTAGAACGTGGTTGACTGTAGAGTTTCTGTGATTTTTGAAGGAATGCTGTTAAAATTTAATGTTTGTGCTGTCTCAGTTTTCTTTTGCATGTCCAACATTATAGGTATACTTTGGAGTGGCACAACCTAGAAATAAACAGAAGAAATAAGAATTAACACGTTATGAGGAATTTGACTGGTCAGTAACAGTATGGTATAATTAGGCTTATTAGAATGAAACCATAAATTCATTAATGCATTTTCATTTGCAGCTAACTTTAAATGGACATTGCCATTTTGAAAAAAAAAATCTGAAAATTGAGCCCACCTTATCTTCACCTCTCCCTTCAGTGTGGTAGGACATGAGGTGTTCTTTGGCATCAAATGGTAAGTCACTAAATTGGTCAGGAAAGATAATGTCTGCTCCTCCACATTGACAGAACAACAGGAGAAGAGGAAAGACTGCAGAGACAAGCAAAACATTCAAATCAATGTGACATAAGTAGTTTTAGCATTCTCAACTAAGTAAGGAGTCAGAGAAGCTTAATGGAGATGGTGGATTAATAATGCAGTCACTGTCTATGAAAAGTTTGAGTTTTCTAGGTCATTTTAATTCTATAAATGCTTTTTCAGTGGCAAAATGTTTTGCATTCTTTGTGTGACTGACTGGCTGGAAAAGCAGACTTAAACCCTATGGAGTCACTGAATGTTTAACCCTTTGATGGTCAAATATGGGTTATTGTTCCACCTAACTTTTATTATTGTCTTATTTGTGTCACTGTGACCATCTGGGAACTCGTTCTCAGACTGCAGGTTTACTTGTGGTTCCTAGAGTTTCCAAATGTAGAATGGGAGGCAGAGCCTTTAGCTACCAAGCCCCTCTCCTGTGGAACCAGCTCCCAGTTCAGGTTCTGGAAGCAGACACCCTCTCTACATTTAAGACTAGACTTAAAACTTTCCTTTTTTATAAAGCTTATAGTTAGAGATGGATCAGGTGACTCTGAACCATCTATTAGTTATGCTGATATAGCTTAGTCTGCTGGGGGACCTCTACTGATAAACGGAGCTCCTCTCCTCTCTCCTTTCTCCTGTATCAATGCAAATGCCACCATTGCATGTCATTAACTTTGTGTCTTCTCTCTCTTTTAGTTGTGTTTCCTCCTCTCTTTCTCCCTCTCTCTGTACTTTTCTGCAGGTATCCTCAGCCTGGAGCTGTACATCTCCAGAATCCAGTTCATCTGCCCAATGTTCTTGATGCTTGTTGTTGTCTTTATTGTCTGCTGTTCTTTTCTCTCTTCTCTTTCCACTCACCCCAACCGGTCGAGGCAGATGGCCGCCCACTATGAGCTTGGTTCTGCTGGAGGTTTCTTCCTCTAAAGGGAGTTTTTCCTCTCCACTGTTGCCTAAAGCTTGCTCAAATGGGATTGTTGGGTTTTCTCTATAATTTTTTGTCTAAATATTTTCTGTAACGTCTTAAACCTTACACTGTAAAGTGCCTTGAGATAACTTCTGTTGTAAATTGGCGCTATACAAATAAATTGAATTGAATTGATAAAATAATTGTGTTGTAAGTGATAGATAATGATAGATATACAATGCCTTAGGTCACTTGCTCTGTTTAATGGAGGTCATGCAGCAAACCCCTTCCCTCACACCTCATTTGAACAAGCTGTCCTCTCTGTCCAGATTATGAACATTGCAGTCCTTGTCTTTCAGTCTCAGATAGACTGCTGACTCCTGTTCTGAAGTGCTAGTTTTTCTGTGTTGTACCATTCGTTTGTGAAGCTGTTTAGTTTCTCTTATGCACAAATCTGTACAGTCCTCACTGCAGTATTTTCAGTATTAATTTTAATAGTAATTTTTAGTGTGTTGCTTGGTTTGAAATGTGCAGGAAGTTGAGTTTGTTAAAGTTTCTCCTGAGCTTTTCAGACACTCCCACAATGCAAGGAATGACAATCCATGTGTTTACACGCACTCAAGTAACCAGGTTACTGACAGATACCAGGATTTCTCGTATAATCAGGAAAGAGTTTATATGCACGCACTCCAGAAACCTGGTTACTGGAAATCCAAGTTTATAATTTTTTTGTTAGTGGGCAAACTTACAAAATCAGCTGGGGTTTAAATAATTTTTTCCCTGACTGTATATGAAATTGAAGACATATTCTATGGTCGTGGAAAAGATGTTAATGTGTTAAAAACTGTTATGCGTTGATAGGAACCATCATCTTTGAGGAAGATATGTGATTGGAAAAACTATCACATAGGCAGTACTGTTAACCATTCAACTTTAATTTCATCAGTCTGCAAATGTTTTCCCCAGTGATGTGTGCAATGTCAAGGCAATGTTTGGCAACTTCAAGAAAACAACACTATTAATGTTGCATTCAATCTTTTAAAGGTATTTTTTTCTTCTGTACTCACTAACACTGTTTTTAAGTAAAACAATAATGTTTTTGTTTCGGGAAGCTAAGAGGCAGGAGGTGGAGCGGTTTTCCACCAATTGGCTCAATTCCTAGCTTCTCTTTTCATATGCTGAAATGTCCCTAGGAAAGACACTGAACCACCAAGCAACAAAGTTGCTTTCAGGTCATGGCAGCTTTTCTATTGGTATGTAGGTTTGTGTGTAATTGTGTGTGCAAATTGTTGAATGAGAAGCATTAAGTGCCATGAGTAGGAATAAAGTAGTGCTGTACAAGTGCAATGATTTAATCATCTGTCTGATGGTGCCACGTCATGGTTTTTTAGCCTGATGGTACTTACTGGCATGACAACTATTTGGACTTAATCTTAGATGCTTATGTATTGACTCCATGTACTGTTTTTTGCTATTTTTAATGCATGTGTGCATCTCTTCCCTGAACTTACAGTATTTACTCTCAGTAATGCTTATCACAAATTATAATTTATTTTCAATGCCTCTAGAATGGATTTTGGGTTAGGTTGTTTTTCTGCCAGATCAGACCATGTCTCGACAGGTGTAATTTATAATTGCTTATATATTTTGATGGTGCATTGATAATGTGTAATAGTGTGTTTTATTAAACTTCAACTTACACAGTAATAAGAATCCTGTCATTAGCAGCAGACCAATGGCTGGGGCAGAGAGCTCAGATGAAGTAGTTCCAAGTCTGGCCGATCTTAAGCTGCAATGTTTTGTTTCCACACATGTACAAACATCCACTCTAAAAATCTCATTGGTTGGACAGGACAGACCCTGAGCGTCCAACACTTCCACTTGTAGCTCATATGAGCCTGGCCAGAGAGCATCTTGAGAGCGAAGAGCAGCACTTGTTTCTAGAGACAATAAAGGATAGAGAAATACCAAACAGTAATTTTTTATTATCACTTTTAGCTGTGTTTCTAGAAGTGCAATAATACCACCACTACCCCAACTACTAAATACCACTATTACAGGCACACAAAATAAAATAAAATAATTTTTATAATTCAATCTAGGCACTTTTCAAATTTATTTCTTTAGTTCTTATTCTTCTTGAAATTCGTTAGACTCTGATTTAAAGGAGCAAGCATCCTCACTTAAAATGGCAACAGTACTTTTAACTCCATCTCATAAACCGTTTGTTTACTTCAGTTTTTTAGCAGTTTACTAAATCATTTTCAGTATATGCAGTTTATATATATGCATCCTTGATAAGCTACAGAAAGACAACCTTTTTTTTCAGTCTCATTAATTAATATTTTCATGTTGTCTTCTGACAGCAGTCACATTTTCTTACCATTAATGACTTCTATGTCCCAGTTGCCATGTGTCCTTTCAGGTATTATTCTGAATGTAAATGGAGCAGCATTGGGACTAACATCCTCATCAAAGCCAGTCACATAAACAGTTTTTTCATTAGAGCACATATTGCTGTGGGTAGTGGTGAGAATGGGACAGTGGTCGTTGGAGTCAGTTACTTGAATGGCAATTGTTCCTGTGGCTGTCTTTGATGGCATATCTGAAAATGAAAACAGCTTATTCAATCTAAAAGCACACACACTGTATGACCACATCAATATAAAAATCCATTGTGTTGTGTAAACTACTCTACTAGTCTACTCAGTGGTAAACTTCTTCAAGGTTACAGGGTTATGCAGCAACTCTGTACCTTCTGTAGCTTAACAGAAATTACTGACTTGACGTACAAATTAGATACATTAATTTACCAAAACTAATTGCTTAGTATGCTGAGCAAATTTACATTATTATCATAAATGTAACTAAATCTATGGCAGCATACATATAAAATGTAAAAATATAAAACAAGTCTTAAAAGTATAAATGGTCTCTGCCTCCCAAAGCCAAACTGGTAGTTAGTTCCACAGGAGAGAAGCTTGATAACTAAAGCCACTGCTTTCCATTTTCCACTCTACCTGTATAAGTATACCTGCACTGTGAAAGAAAATAATTCTCCTGGTGCTATGAGGTCTTCAAGGTATGACTGAGCTTGATTATTAAGAGCTTTATATCACCAGGCTTGGCTACACCAAGCCTGGTGAAACCTGCTTGCCCGTGTCAGCTAGAGCATGTTCCAGGGGGGCCATACTCTTCAGGGTCTAGGAAGAGAAATAAAGGAATGGAAATAACCATAGACTGTTTCAAAAAGACCATGTAGCTGTAAGACGTATTGAACCAGTAGATGGACGGTATTAAGGGCTGAAGGCAACTTCAGTAAAGGAACAAAAGTGAACCATCTTAGCCAGTCAATCAACATGGTAAGTGTTGCTGTAAGAGGGTGGGATTCTGGTGAAAAAAATCAATGGAGATATGTTTCTCCATTGATATGTGGAGAAGTCCTGCTGAGGGTTGACGGGAGGTCTTATTATCAGAAAACTCCGGATGGGCGACAACAAATTCACAGGTGTTCTTGACCAGGGTGGCCACCAAATGATGAGTGTTGATCAGTGTTTGGGGGATTCCAAACACTTAAATGGCCTTTGGGCGATATAAGGAAAAATGAAAAATAAAACAATGAAAAAAACAATAAAAAATAAATATTTGAAAAATATCTGCATAAATATTTATTTTACCTGCTCCTGAACCTCTGCGCACAGCGTCTGCAAATCTGTATGAAGTCTCTTTCATCTTTACACAGGACTGTAAGCTGTCTTCTGTGTTTGTTTTTAACATTGTCTATGATGGAGAATAGCTGCTCACGTAGGTATGTGAATCCAAAGATCGACAGGACTCCAAATGCATATTTCATCACGTTTATGTAGGTGTCGGGGATAAATTCCATGTTTCAAACACGAGTTTTGTCCGGTATTGAAAGGTTCTCAGTATCATTCTATTTGTGATTCTGTATTCAATTAAATACTTCAAATTTATTTTCCCAAGCCACGCGGAGCCGCAGTATAAAGATGAAAGAGCCGCAAGCGGCTCCGGAGCCGCAGGCTGCCGACCCCTGGCCTAGGTTAACTGCCCCAAGTCGTGTTGAGGTGGGAAAGATGAACCCAGGAATCTTCTGGGGCATGGATATGTGACAGCTTATAAGCCTTGATACTCGAGATTGTGGTGATCGGTAAGGACGAGCAAATGCAAGGCAGCGCCCTCTAGCCACTCCACTCTTCGGGGGCCAATTTAATGGCAAGGAGTTCTCATTACCCCACACAGTAATAAACTGTGAGGCATCTAGAAAAGAAGGCACAGGTTGAAGTTTATCATACGCCTGTGGCAGAGGCATCCACCTCTACAACAAATTGTCTCTGGGGGTCTGTAAGAGTAAGAATGGGGGATGAGGAAAACTTTTCTTTGAGTTCTCTAAAGGCGCTCCCAACCTGTCAAACCAAGAGAATGGAGTCTTGGCAGAAGTAAGCTTATGCAGAGATGAGGCTATACAACTTAAGTGTTGATAGTTGTGCTGTTTAGCCAGTGATAATCAATACAGAAATCAAGCTCCAGCCAGGGAGGAGTTCGAAAACAGACAAAAAAATCATGGTTGTCACCAGAAAAACAGAACTGAAAATCACTGCGAAAGCACAGGCAAAATGCACTGAGGTGGATGTCCAAGGCTAAGTCAGTGGGTCCAGTCCAGAATCGAGTTCCAGGAGTTTAATGTGTCCTAGGGAATCCACAGCCAGGTCTGATTAAGGCAGGGCAAGAGTTCAGAAAATACTAGGCAGAGTAACCATGGCAAACAGATTTTAGATTTCATAGATAAATATAGCTGGATGTCATTTGCATGGCAATGAAAAATTTTAGTGTTTCCTACTAATATTTGCCTTATGACCACACATAAAGTATATCCATAGCTTTAATGTGCATGGACTAGTGACTGTTACTGTGTACAAATTGGAATCAATAAGATTTAAACCAACTCAGTACTGTTCCTTTAATTCCAATAACATGTTACACTGTTTGTAATAAAATACTGTGATCTATTGTGTTGTCATCATTTTGAGAATCTGGAGAAAATTTACACAAGGGCAAGGCCGAAACACAATGTTGCTTACCTGTGATCTTTAGGGATTCATTAATGCCTATGCATGAGCAGTGTGCACATCTGGAAAGGCACCATTAATGCTAAGAGATATATTTAGGATTTAGGTTATCCCGCTTTTGTGCTCACATTCAAACAATGTAGATATTTTTCAGAGAAGGTTTTGCATAGACAGGACAATGGTTAGCCACATACTACTATCTATCACAATGGCGTAAGTTCACAGTGTGAGATTTCAGGTGCTGAACTGGTCTGCCTGAAATCCAGACATCACCAATGAATATTTTTTTGCACATCTTCAAATTAAAAAAAGGAGAACCAGGACTGTTGAGCAGTCCTTGTTAGACAACAATAAGACAACCTTACACTACCCATTACAGTCTACAAGAAACTGGTTTCCTCAGTTGCTTACATTGTTAAACAAAGAGGGGATACTACAATGTGGCAAACATGGTGCTAACCCAATTTTTTTAAAACTGTTGCTGATATCCATTTTAAATTGGCCTTATTTTTCTTCTTAAAATGGTGCATTTTTCTCAGTTTTGTATGTTCTATAATAAATAAATTATAGGTTTATATGATTTGCTTATCATTTCAGTCTGCTTATATGTAAACATTCACAGTGTGGCAACTTTTTGGGAATAGGGGTTGTATACTGGAGAGTTTAGGTTAGTTATGTTGCATAGTAAGTTAAGTTATGCATAGTACTAGAGAATACACAGAATAAAATATGCACTAGTGTGACGTAATACCTTTAGTTATTGCCAGAACCTTGGCAATATATGTACCATTCACCAAGAATGGTGACTCTCTGTCTGGCACTTTGTTAAGTTTAATCTCAGCAGTTTCTTCATCAATGGTAAACCAGTTGTCTGGATCATAGGCTTTGGCATAACTGAAAGACAATAAATATGTGAAAAATTAATGAACAATTAATGATAAACAACTATAAAATATCAATGAGCAGCAATAAATGGTACCAAAAGTGAAGATCTGTTCAAGTTTATTCTGGTCCACACCAAAGTAAGAAATATACATTCTAACATTTCTAAGGGCTCCAGCATGATACAGAATGTGGGGTAACCATGCAATCTCCTCTGTGAGAGTGCTTTCACAGTGACTTGTGAGTCAAGTTGTTGTCCCACCACTTTCACTTCATTTTGATTTTATGCTAAACTAACTGCCACTTGGCCCATGGTACAGTGGAGATTGTAGCATGGGCCAAGTGTCCAGCACTTTCTTTTATGACCTAATTGCAAATCAAAATTTCAGCAACTACCTTTTATACATTTTAAATATACTCTAATATGCAGCTTGACTAACCTGACATCTTCAGCTGGTTTTCCTGTGTCTGGGTCAACAGCAGCAAACACTGTGATCACACCGTCCTCAGGAGCTTCATTTGGATCTTCTGATACAGGAATGTTCTTGGTCTCAGGTTTGAATTTGGGACCCTCTGGCACATTATTCACTGATATCTTAATGGGATAGCTTTTAGCTGGTGCATCGGTCTTTGGCTTTGTTCCCAGTTCTGGTTTGATGCCTGGTTTAAGTCCAATTCCGACTCCAGGCCCGACTCCAGGCCCAACACCAGGCTTGACACCAAGTCCAGGTCCAAGCCCTGCGTCTGGCTTAAGTCCTACATCTACTCCCCCTCCCAGATCAGTGTCTAGGCCCAAATCTAAACCGATATTCACACCTGCATCCACATCAACATCTATTCCCAGGTCTACCCCTGCACCCACACCAGCTCCAACACCAGCTCCAGCACCTGCCCCAGCTCCAGCCGCCAGAGGACCACCCTCTCCAACCTGAACATCGACATCCATCAGAATAGCACCACCCTCCACAAAAGGAGCAACATTCTCTATGAGCAGGCCAAGCTCAAGATTTTGTACTTCTTCAAAATCCACAGGCTTATGTTTGGAATGGAAAGTCAATAAATCAAGAGAGAAAACAGTAAGAAATGGAAATCAGCAAAAAATGTATATAGGCTCTCTAAATAATGTAAAAATTACATCACATCTCACAAATCTTAATACCTTGATCAGCTTCAGGATACCCTCATTGGTTTCTTTATCTGTCTCAATGAAGAACAGATTATCCTCATTTCCTTTAGCAATTGTAAAGACAGTCAGCCAGTTGTCTGTGTGTTCAAGGTCTTTGTCAAGAGCTTTGATTCTCATCACAACTACATCAGCAACGTTTTCATCCACTGAGCCAGAGTACTGCAGACAGAACAGGATTCAAAACATACACACAGTTGAAAATGTTAATGTCTAAGAAAGGACAGTTTCCAAATTTACTGACCTTAAATTTCCAAAGTCACCATGGACTGCATTTTTTCTTTACTCAACAAGTGTTTCTTGCCATAATATGGATTTGTACAGTAAATGCTACTACTACTACTACTCGCTCTAATCACTATGTACCCACCCTTCCTCTGCACAAGACAACTGGTCTAAAGACAAAAAAATCCACAAATCTTGACAAGTCTGTACATTTAAAATTTCAGGCAACATATTTGTGTAGAATGGAACCTCTTGGGTGGCAGCCAGTTACAGTAGCTCCTCTCTTTGTGTGGCTTTGTTAGTTTTTTGTTGTAACCATCCAACTCATGTTGTCTGCTTTTCTGAGGTAATGGGCAGAAGTGAACTTACTGGGATCTTTCTAATCTTCTGCGTTTGTAAGAGGACTTTTGGTGACCTTGTCAGTAGGCACATGTTACAATGTTTATACATGGTAACAGCTAGCTAGTTACTAGTTATACGCCTTGGCACAAATCTCGACCCTTTCATTTGACCAATTTTAGTAATATTTGAATTTTTCATCATCTTATGGCAGTCAGAAGAAAGTTCCACCACAGTAGATATCTATTAACTGCTCAAAAAAATATAGGGAACACTTAACACAATGTAACACCAAGTCAATCACACTTCTATGTAATCAAACTGCCCACTTAGAAAGCAACACTGATTGACAATCAATTTCACATTCAAATGGAACAGACAACAGGTGGAAATTATAGCCAATTAGCAAGACACCCCCAATAAAGGTGTGGTTCTGCAGGTAGTG
Organism: Anabas testudineus; assembly: GCF_900324465.2. Lineage (NCBI taxonomy): Eukaryota > Metazoa > Chordata > Actinopteri > Anabantiformes > Anabantidae > Anabas > Anabas testudineus. The sequence goes on along the minus strand of NC_046613.1, from coordinate 132,093 downwards.
ACCACAGACCACTTTTCAATTCCTATGCTTTCTGGCAGATGTTTTGGTCACTTTTGAATGCTAGTGGTGCTTTGACCTTCATGGTAGCTTGAGACGGAGTTTACAACCCACACAAGTGGCTAAGATAGTGCAGCTCATCCAGGATGCAAGGATGGCACATCAATGCGAGCTGTGGCAAGAAGGTTTGCTGTGTATGTCAATGTAGTGTCCAGAGCATGGAGGCGCTACCGGGAGACGAGCCAGTACATCAGGAGACATGGAGAAGGCCGTAGGAGAGCAACAACCCAGCAGCAAGACTGCTCCCTCCACCTTTGTGCAAGGAGGAACTGCGGGAACACTGCCAGAGCCCTACAAAATGAGCTCCAGCAGGCCACAAATGTGCATGTGTCTGCTCAAATGATTCACCACTGGTGCCCTGTGCTCTTCACAGATGAAAGCAGGTTCACACTGAGCACATGTGACAGACGTGACGTGAGTCTGGTGATGCAGTGGAGAATGTTCTGCTGCCTGCTACATCCTCCAGCATGACCTGTCTGGCAGTGTGTTAGTAATGGTGTGGAGTGGCATTTCTTTGGAGGGCCGCACAGCCCTCCATGTGCTTATGATATAGTTACTCTAGATGACATAGCATTGTCCTGATTAATTATTGTAAGAACATTAGAGTTTTATTTGAACCTTTGCCTTTCATAAAACATTTACTTTCATTTCATTTGGGAGATGCTTTAATCCAAAGCGACTTACTGGGATTTAAACTCCGACATTGAAGGCGGTGATTTTACCACTATAAACACTTATACACTATAAAAGAAACTTCTGTACTCCTGTCCTGTACCTCTCTGTCTTCCACTCGATTTCCGTTTGTAAAGAAAAAGTAAAGACATACATCTGAAGACAGTTCTCAAGACCTGCGGTTTTAAAAATGCCTAGAGATTACCATTGTTGTGATTTGGTGCTACATGACTTGACTTGACTTGAATTGAAATTAATTGAATGGAATTGCATAACAAGCTAGCAAGAGCAAGACCTGAGAGCAAATCCACAGGTTAGCTGGTTGTCTTTCTGTGTGGATTTTGCAAAACAACAACAGCAGAGTGCAAAGCAGAGATGGTGCATTGTCTCATCTTCCTTCGGAGTGTTTGTTTGTTTGCTGGATTAGCCTGTTAATTGTAGCCACATTAGCTGTACAGTAACGCTACAAAGTTAATGTGACTATTGTTAGCCACATTATAATTTCATCCAGTCCTACCTCATAGTAAGGAAGCTCATTGAACAGTTTTGGAATGTAATGGTAGACTTTTTAATTTCAGGACTGTGACCAGATAACAGCACTGCGTTCTTCAATTCAATTAAATTCAAGCAAGCAAAGAAACTATGGAAGTTTATATGAACAGTGAATGTAAATGAATCATAATAATCGGATTGTCTCTGATGAGCAAGCCGAGGGCAACAGTGGCAAAAAAAAAAACTCCCTGAGAAGGCAATAGGAAGAAACCTTGAGAGAAACCAGACTCAACAGGGAACCTTATGTGGTTGATTACATACTATGTTGATTACATGATAGTCTGTTCTTAACTCCCGGACACTATCCAGTATTTCTCTTGGACTGACTTGTTTTGGATTTTTTGGACTCTGCCTCCCCTGGACCCCGTCTTTGCCTGACCCCCCTCACAGTACTAGACCTGTACCTGTATCTGCCTTATTCCCCTTCTCAGACCTGCACCCCTTCTACCCTGGATTCCCCCTCACTGGACCAGCCTGACCTGACCCTCTGGTACTGTGAGTTTTCCCTCTGATCTGTTTTCTCCCTCGTTGTCCTCTTCCCTGCTCTGACTGTTTGGACCCCTTTGTGTTTGGACCTGGATTGTCTTTCTGTTGTGGATTTTGCCTGCCGGACTTATCTCGGAACTGCCTAACCGTGTATTACCTGGATTACCCTCGACCTCTGAGTTTAGCCTAGTGGATTATTGTTTGGCCTGTACGTGTTCTTAACCCCAGACACCGGGTTTTGACATTGGATTGTTTCTCATGGTGCTCGCGTGATAATTTTATTACACTCCTGAACCTTCTACGTTGTCCTCCATTTTGTCCATGTGTCGGCCATCTTGGTCGTGACGTCACTCCTGGTTTCCACCCAGACCACCATACTCACCCAACGTCATCTCCTCCCATCTAGTGACTCTTAAGTTTATTGATTTATGGTTGTTCTTTTGTTATAAATAAAGATTGACTATTAAGTTCTGTCTTGTCTTATCTCTGGCCATGGAGTCCTTCCTCCAGCTCGTGACAGGTTTGGCTCACTCAGTGTTAGAAAAAAAGATAATGACAGGGAAAGCTTCTTTAACCATTCCTTTTAATGAGCTTTACTCACTAAGGTAAATTGATTTCTTAGTTTACAGTTAGGGTAGGGTCAGATTTATTGTAGCTTGGAATAAGACTCCTTTGAAATTAATAGGTCACTATAAAGTCACCACAAAGAATGAATTGTGTTTATGTGAGAGAAGGAAAACAGAGCTAAGGCCACATTCCTCACCTCAGATTTTTCAAGAGTGGGGATATTGTCATTGATGTCAAGGACCCTGATCTCCACAGTTCCTGTGCCTGTTAGACCCTCTGCTGCTCCTCCAAAATCGGTTCCCTTTATAACCAGTTTGTAGAAGTCATATGTCTGTTGGAGAACAACAACAGAAGAAGAAGAAGAAGAAGAAACGCTTTTATTTGTCATTTGTATGTTACAGACGAAATTGGTCCTCTGCATTTAACCCATCCCCCTGGGGGAGCAGTGGGCAGCTACATACAGCACCCGGGGAGCTAGCGTGGAGTGTCTCGCTCAAAGACACACCTGGTGTCTGTGATGGGGTTTGAACCCCGAACCTTCTGCATCCAAAGCAGATGATCTAACCACTGAGCCACCAGGCCGCTTCAACAAACTATGAACTAAAAAAAAAAACTTATTAGGAGTCAGATCACACATCAACACAACAACGGTCTGGAAAAAGTAGCTCAGGTCCACATTTTGATGCTTTAAAACCTTTAAAGTAAGTTATTCAGATTCAGTGGCAACTGAATTACCCATTAAACTCAATGGTTGAACTGAATAGGTAAGTTAAAGAGAAACTCAATATTTGTCATCATTGTCATTTTAGAAGTCAGGAAAAGCTGTAGCTATGTATATGAATTTATGTACAGTACACTCACCTCTCTGTCCAGTGTGGGCTCCTTGACATAAAGTTTGCCTGTCTTTTCATCTATAGTGAACATATGATTTGTTCCTTCAGGCTCTTGACTAATGATGCTGTAGGAGATCTCTGCATTGATTGTTCCAGCTTGGTCATCATCTTTCCCCTTAATCTGCATAACAAAAGTTCCTGCAGTGGATCACAATACAACAAGGCCATCTCAAAATAATTTATCAAATGGGTTTAGTTGACCTGTTTAATCCAAGCAGCAACAACACTATATTTAGTGGTTGGAAGGCAGTCTATCTACATTATATATAAACAAATTACTGTTCATACAATATATATACCATGTATCAATCTCTCTAGTTCAGTACACGCAAACAAAATAATGTTGACTTGACAGTTGTCCAGAAAATGGTTATTGGCACTCGACAAGGAGGTTAAGCAACAGAGGTTGCTGAAACTGCCGACTATTCGCAGAGTTCTGTATCAAAGCATATTCGTGTAAAGGTTGTCCCAATCCATACCTGAGGGGTATTGCACAAAACCCAAGATAAGGGATTAAGCTGGGATTTTACGATGTCCTAATTGAATTTAGTTGGTTGCTTTAAAAGCTTTTCTCAGCCTGCCTGTTACCAGATTGTTGTGTCCTGTCACTCCAGCCCTGCTTCCAGTCCTGCTTCAAGACCTGCTTCTTTGCTTCCGTACACCCTGGACTTTGCCCCCCTGGATCTTGGATCATACAAGCCTGTGGTGGCAGTGGTGTGATCTGGGGTTGCTGCAGTTGGTCAGGTCTAGGGTCATCTGACTACCTAAATATACTGAATGACCAGGTTATTCCATTAATGGATTTTTTATTCCCTAATGGCACAGGCATATTCCAAAAGGATAATGCCAGGATTCAGTTCAGGGAGCATAACACATAATTTTCAGATATGGATTGGCTACCACAGAGTCTAGATGTTGAACCTGTTGAGAATCTTTGGAATGTGCTGGAGAAGACTTTGCACAACAGTCCAACTCTCCCATCATCAATATAAGATATTGGTGAATAATTTATGTAACTCTGGAAGGGAATAAATGTTGTGACACTTGTAGAAGACATTTTAGACAGTGACCTTTTAATGTTATGCGATGACTCAGCTGAACCCTTCAGTGAAGATATGTTTCTTTTATCTGTGAAACTGGGTGTGCAGAAAACTCAAGAAGCTTTGTGTACAAACATTGTACACAAAGCTACATAAAGTTTCTCTAAAAGAAAAATGACAAGCTTTTGGAATTGTAAATTGTCCAAAACTATTTCAGAAATTCTAAATGTGGTAACAATCTGATTCAATGTTTCATGCCACAAAATTTTACATACTGTAACTTTAATATAAAAAAATAAACAACTACTGCCAAAGAGTAGACAAAGAGTGTTGGCAGTTTGTCAGTTCACTTAATAACAACACCCCATTGTCTGGTTGATATGATATACAAGTAACTTTTATATTTCTGTCACAATGCATGAGATAAGCGCAAAATGAGGAATTCGATTCTGTCTGTTCTTGGGCTTCAGCACACATTGAAACTATGTGTCCACACTCTTCCAACCAACCAAACATTTTGCAAGGTAAACCGGTGGTAATCAGTACTTGTTCTTGTATGTACTTGTTACTTTCATTGTAACATTAAATACTTAAGTTTCACCTTGATACTAATTTGAGGGTGACATGATGTTCAGTTTGTTAATTATAGCTAACATTCATGTAGCAACTATCACTCACATCATGAGAAAATTTTGTTTTAAGTTTAGCAATACCTTCTTTGCTTCCTTCTGTGATGTTTCCAGTATGCAGCTCGAAATATGGAGCATTATCGTTCTGGTCCAGCACTGTGATTGTCAATGGGATATCATCCTCTGCTGTGGTCCCATCTCTATATTTAGCAATTCCGGTTAGCTGCACGAGTTACATGAAGAGATGGGACAGAATCAGAATATCTTTTTTGTAAAGATTAAAATTCATACAGATTTTTTTTTGCTTAGCAATTAATGGTAAACAAGCTGTTTAACCACTTCACACACAAACCTAGGCAATGCACTGCCATTGTAAATATCAAATGTTTGAAAACTGAGAGATGCAAGACATGAGGAACCCCAAGCATTGAACCTTTTCTCGCAACAGCCTTTACCCTATGGGATAGAAACCCCTAACAGGTTCATGGGAATACTTACATTGAAGAATGGATATTTCTCCCGGTCCAAAATATTTGTGATGCGTACAAAGCCAGTGTCATGATCTACCACAAAGAGGTTGAAGGGTGGTTTGTCAGCACCTGGTCCAGAGAGATAATACTCCACCTTTGCATCTTTGTCTTTATCAGAGCGAATCTAACAACAAAACATGGATGTGTAAACATTATAATTAAAAACATTAACTTTATCAGCATGCAATTACTTTCACGAAATTGTTTTGTCTGTTGCTCTAAGAAGGGTTGGCAAAGAATTACACTAGCCCCAAAAAGAAATCATCTGATGTATGGCATTCAAAACTGTGTTAACTATACCCACCTTACTTGCTTCACTGAGAACCACCTGGCCAACATACCCATTCTGTCCCATAACCAAAGCTGCTATTTGGTAAGGTGTGCCCATTGACACCTTTGCCAATTTACATTGCACTTTAATATGTTACTGTAAAGGTGCTCTGGTATCCATTTTATACAGGTAATTGGCACCCTGGCTTTACTTTGACATCATGGGATGTCAGAAAAGATACTACATAAAGTTTCTCTAAAAGAAAAATGACAACCTTTTGGAATTTTAAATTGTCCAAAACTATTTCAGAAATTCTAAAAGTGGTAACAATCTGATTCAATGTTTCATGCCACAAAATTTTACATACTGTAACTTTAATATAAACAACTACTGCTATGGACTTATACTGCTGTGAGACCTCCCTTGATGCACTAAGCTGCGCTGAGCTACTCTCTACTAATTTTATACCATCATTATATGTCATTAACTGTCTTCTTTCCTTCATAGTTGTACTTTCTCATCTTCTATCCCCCTTTCTTGGTACCTTTGTTTTATCTGTGTTTCCTCTGTTGCTTGTTGTTGCGTGTTTTTTACTCTCTGAGTTCCACTGACTCCAACTTGGCAAGGTAGATGACTACCAAGCCTGAAAGTGTTTCCACTAGAGATTTCCTTTGTTAAAGTTTATTTTACATTAAAACGTATTTAAGTTGATAACATAGAACAAATAACATTAGTGAAAACAATTTGAAAACAAAATAATACTTACATCCTGTTTGCAGTTCTTACTTTTAGATCAGGACTATAATTGCTAACTGTGCTTTCGAGTCTCACTCTTATCCTGGACTTGTCTATGTTCTGTCTTTTATGTGAATTTACCTTTAAATAAATGTAATTAAATTAGACTACCAGTGCAGTGCAGACTAGCAGTGGGCTTTTTAATATCTATGTGTATTAGGGCTGGACAAAAATATATATAAATATCACTTTACCATCTAAAAAATTTCAACAAGCAAACTGTATGTTACAGCTACCAAAATAGTTATCTAAACTCTACATAGGGAAGGAATTATCGCCCTGTGTCCCTCTTGAGTTTTGCTTCAGTATTACTCACACCATGAGACTCAAACATGTCCACACCTGACCCACTTGAGTGAGGAACAGAAATTCTTACTGCTCAGATCTTCTTGTTCTGTCTGGTTCACAGAATTTCACCCTGTAAGCATGCGCGTGTTGGTGTATCAATCAAGCAGTAACACAAATTACCACTATAACTTATAATACTGTGGAGTGATGTGTGATTAATTGCCTATGGTGCGTAGTAGATACAAAACTTTATCATAAGCTTCTGAGCTGTTGCATGCACTTTTGCTAGTTGACCCATAATTACCATCATGAAACAGGAGTTCAGTGAACATTTAGTTTATTTTGTGGATTGCATTAAATACAGTATGTTGCACATGTTATTTGGAATTTGTGCAATCAATACTGCAAAAATGTAATGGTAAACGGTCTGCACTTATATAGTGCTTTTCTACCTAGCTGGTACTCAAAGCGCTTTACGCTGCGTCTCATTCACCCATTCGCACACACACACACACCGATGGCAGAGCTGCTATGCAGCTGACCTGACTCACTGGGGGCAACTTGGGGTTCAGTATCTTGCCCAAGGACATGGCAGCTGGGAATCGAACCACAAATCCCACGATTAGCAGACAACTGCTCTACCTATTGAGCCACAGTCACAGCTTGAGAAATGATGATCAGATCACTCTCATTGAGAATAAAAGAGACAGATAACTTACCTCAGCAGTTCTTTACTGTATTCCACATTAAAGTGGCCGTACAACAACTTTCACTTCCTCCTCCTAACTCACACCTGTTGCTATAATATATATTCCCAAATAAGACCCAGGTAAACGCAAGGAACAACCACATAGGTGGATTTGGAAAATTTCTTAAAATTGTTGAGGAATTTATTTAAAATTGCTAAAAAACTATGTCAAATATCAGCTGTGTAAATGTAAATATATAAATACTTTAATTTTAAATATGTTAGTGTAATGGTAACTATTTTTATGTCTGCACTATATAGCGCTTCTCTACCTCACTGGTACTCAAAGGGCTTTTACATTGCATCTCATTCACCCATTCACATACACACCCTCACAGACCGATGGCAGAGCTGCTATGCAGATGTGACAGGAGGAGCCAGGAATCAAAGCACTGATCCTATGATTAGCAGACAACTACTCTACCTCTTAAGCCACAGCTGCTCCCAGGAAAGCCAATGATGTGAAGGAAATCAATTTTTTGGTTTAGGAAGTTTAGCAATCTAGACATTGGCAACTACTTCATGATACCACAATATGCTAACTGAGAAAGGAAACAAAGATTTTTATTTTCATCAAACCCAAATGACCTTAGCAATAAATTCCTTGTGGGTGTAGTCAGTGTTCTCCAGCAGTTTGGCAGGAGGAAGGATCCACTCCCTCTTCTTCCTCTTCAGTGTCTGTAGGCTCTTCTGTTTTGCCTCAGCACTGAGCATCTGGAACCATAGAGCAGACATACAGCTTTGTTTGCTTTAATGAAGACCGTAGAATACAGTATGATAATTTTCACCTCCTTAAAAAGCCTCCAGTTAATCCAAAATGCTGCAGCCAGAGTTCTGACTGGAATTAGCAAGAGAGGTCATATTTCTCCTACATTAACTTCTCTCCATTGGATCCATTGGATCCCTGTAAGATCCAGAATTGAATTTAAAATTCTTCTCCACACTTATAATACACCTAATAATCTTATAAGACCATCTTCCATATTTTCCAAGCATAATTCTACATTCTCAGCCTACTTGTGGTACTTTCCAAATGTAGAATGGGAGGCAGGCAGACACCCTCTCCACATTTAATACTAGACTTAAAACTTTCCATTTTTAAAAAGCTTTTAGGTAGAGATAGATCAGGTGACTCTGAACTATCTCCTATTTATGCTTATATAGGTTAGTCTGCTGGGGGACCTCTATTGATACACTGAGCTCCTCTCCTCTCTCCTTTCTCCTACATCAATTCAAATGACACCATTACATGTCATTAACTTTGTGTCTTCTCTCTCCTGTAGTTGTGTTTCCTCCTCTCTGTCTCCCTCTCTCTCTCTGTACTGTTCTACAGGTATCCTCGGCCTGTAGCCGTATATCTCCAGAATCCAGTTGACCTGCCCAATGTTCTTGCTGCTTGTTTTTTTTTTCTCCTCTTTCCACCCACCAGCCTGGTTCTGCTATAAAAATAAAATGGAATTGGATTGAAATAAATCTTTCAGGTTTTTGTGTATACAGCTCTATGTAAAATGGTAATAACTGATATAGAGTGTTGATATGTATCATACACACTAATGATATATACACTAATAACAGCACTGAAATGGTTAGATATAAGTTTTAGGCACTTTAAAGGACACAAAAAGAGGCTGGACAAGATATTTCTGCTTTATATGTGTTTTAATCTCTCTTTAAACTAAATGTTGTTTGCTAGAATGTAAGAAAATACTCAAAAACATTTGTTTAGAAATAATTACATTTAAATTAATTTAAACAATGGTTGATAGGAGGAAGAGATACCAGGATACATCCAAGCAAATCCCCAATACTGTTACAGAGCCTGAATTTCAGTGCTGGATCACGAGTATTGTGCAAAATTTTGATGATGACTGCAAATCTATCTCTTATAATGCAGAAGATTCCTTTACACGTTTAAAGCGATTTTAAATAATGTCCCCTCTCTACAGGACTATGGGAATTCTCTGCTGTTGCAGTATCTATCGCTGAAGTGCAGTCCAGTTTCAGTGATACGAACATGAAAGTATGCAAAAATACATTGCTGGCTAAAATATCAAAGAAGGTTAAAAACCCCCACCAGATCCCAAAAGGACTAGCGCAAACAAAGATGCAAGTGATCCTCAGACAGGTACAATAATATTACAAAAATGAAGCAACAGTCCAGCAAAGACAAGTTTCAGTCTATGGTGCTGGGCCTTTTACCAGCTGATCTTATTAAATGTACAAAACTTTAAGTCACCACTCAGACCATGATATATCAGCCTCACAACCCATCATACAGAAGCAGTGAAAAGAAAGCATGAGGCATAGTCTCCAAAAAAGGTGATAATTGCTTCTACTAAAGGAGAAAGAGACAAAAATTAACAGCAGTGCACAGGCAATCCCTAATGCCAGAAAAGACTGTATGAGATTGATGTGAGCCTGGATGCTGTATGCATATACCAGTCCATATCTGACACAAAATACATGTTCACTTTGATGCTACACTAAGCAGCTGAAAACTGTACTATAGTAAAAACTATAGGTGAAGGCCCTCAGGGCCACTCCATAAGGTGCCGTTCCAGTTTGGCTTGTTTAAAGACTCATGCTGATCTGTTCCCCCCTTCAGGTTATGTGTTAAAGGTGAACACACTTTTACTATGTGGGCCTCTAAACAGAGCAATCTTTTTCACATGTATATTCCCATTGAGAAGTGTTGCCAAATGTTTTTTGCTGTTATTTAGACTAATTGAAGAGCTAGACCAAATGCAGATATTCCCTTCAAATGTTTTTAGCTGTCCTGCTAAATTTTAGTAGGTGGGAAATTAAAAAGGTTGGCAGGAGCATAGTGAACTATCATAATCCGGAAGAGGAAGGGCAGGGTGGAATGTAATGGACTGATCTTGAGTCTTGCAGTACTACAAGCTATTATTTTGTGTAGTGGATGCCATGAATGTAAATATCTTTCTTTGCTCTGTTTCCTCATCATAGGATAATTAATTGGGAACAAATTATAGTTATTTAAGAGAAACATGACAAACATTACATATACAAATAATAACATTAGAGGACAATATCTAAGGACACACTCTTATGACGACGCTACTGTGGGGTGTTAGTGTCTTTTTCAAAGAACACTTCGACATGTAGCCAGGAAGAACCGGGAGTTAAACCACTCAACCTGGGGTTTGTAGATGAATGCTCTGCTAACTGATCCACATATCACACATTATCTGCTCTACAGCTAGCTTATAAAAATGTAAGTCTATTATTTGTGCACTATATCTGTTAAGTTTTATGTTTTAGAAATAACAGTAAAGTTAGCCCACTAAAAATAATTCATTTTCTTGTAACAGAGGCACTTATGTTCATTATGTATCAAAGTTCAAGATAAGATTAGCTTCAAGGTAAATACTCACCAAGGCCAGCACTAACAGAAGCAGCAGGCTCATCTTTATGAGGAAGATGTGACCCATGAGCTCAGAGAAGCCACAACTTATGCCAGGCAGCCTGTTCTGAAAGCTCCAGTCAAGTAGTCCAAACAGAACAAACTGATCTGCCTTGTCTATTTAAGTCTCACCCATGTCAGCTTTATATTCCTCACAACAACCACACCTGGTAGACCCCCCCCCCCCCTTAAAACTTCCAACTGTCATATATATGCATGTTTCTCAAAGGTGTGTCTGCTCACTGCAGCATAGTTTGAAAGGTTATACTAGCGCTTCTGGGTTGAATACTAAGCAGACTGAAAGGGACTGCTAGACAGGCAGTGTAAAAACACATGAAAATGAATCAGGAAATTATCTACCAGTTGCATATTAAATTTTTTTGCAATGTCTCTTGGGATTTTGCAGTAGTCATTCAACCTATAATGCATACACCACCCTATCCTGCAGTGATATTAGGCTCTTTCAGCGACGGTACAAGATCTGGTGTTATGATAACTTCCCTTTGGCAGTACTCACTGCTTGGAATCTTCTTGGGTAAGTCTCTACAAGTTCCTCACACCTGGATTTAGGCAGTTTATCACATTCTTCCTGGCAGTCCCATCATAATACACAGTCGTAAGAATAAGTATGTGAACCCTCATGGTTTTGTCATAAAATCTGATCTGATCTTCATCTAAATTAAGAGTATTGACTTACAATAGCCTCATGACGTTTTTTACGGTTGTTCTCAATAAAGACATGAAAGATCAGAATTCAATAGATAATAGAATAGATAATAACTAGACATCACAGTTGATTCTCGTCCTGGGGTGAATTTAATGCTGGAACATCCTATCTCTAATCCTATCTCAATCCATCTCTTTTATAAGCTTTATAAAAAAGGAAAGTTTTAAGTCTAGTCTTAAATCTAAAATAAACTAGGTGCTGGTTCCACAGGAAAGGGTATTAATAGCTATAGGCTCTGCCTCCCATTCTACATTTTGAAACATTAGGTACCAAGGTAAACCTGCAGCCTGAGAACGGAGAGTTCTGCTATAAGGTCTTTAAGATAAGATGGAGCTTGATAATTAAGTGATTTATAAGTGAGGAGAAGAATTTTGAATTCAAATCTAGATTCTATAGGGAGCCAATGGAGAGAAGCTAACGTAGGAGAAATATGATCTCTCTTGCTAATCCCAGTCAGAACTTTGGCAGCAGCATTTTGGATTAATTGGAGGCTTTTTAGGGAGTTATTGGGACATCCTATTAATAATAAATTACAATAGTCCAGTCTGGAAGTAACAAATTAATAGAATAGTTTTTCAGCATCACTTTGGGACAGGATGCATTACAATTTTAACAATGTTTGACAGGTGAAAAATGGCAATTTTAGAGATTTCTTTTACGTATGAAGTAAAGGAGATATCCTGGTCAAAGATTACTCTGAGATTTCTTACAGTATTACTTGAGGCCGATACTAAATCATCAAGGGTAAGAATGTTATTAGACATAGTGTCTCTGAGATTTTTCTCAATCAAATACAAATTGTTCAGATCCTGAGAAGATGGGAAAAGGAAGAGAAATTTTATCGCATCAGGCCCTTGTTTGTCTCTTCATAAGCCCTGAATTCTTTCAGCCATTTCAAGTCTGGTCTGTGATCAGTGCAGGTGAATCCTCTCAGTGACTTTTTTCAGTACTTCTCTCTTGCTTCACAACTCCATCTCCCCAATTGTTGGTGGTTTTCAGGTCCTCTTTCTGGGACCAAACCTGTGTTCTGTAGCTAACTAGTAGCTAATAGCAGGCTACTTATTGCCATATAAAACAAATCTGTATCCATGGTAGTGTATTACTCCTGATAAAGTAACCAAAAGTCCTCTCACAAACGCAAGAGATTTGATTTAACAGGTTTATGTTCTACAGCCACATCGGGTGATCATGAGTCATCAATACAGCTTTGCTAGAGTCAGGATGGTTTGTTGGCAGCCAGACTCAAGACAAGGAGAAAACAAAGACTGTCTGTAGGCTCTTCACTGTAGAATACAGTGTGATCATTTCACCTCCTTAAAAAGCCTCCAGTTAATCCAAAATGCTGCAGCCAGAGTTCTGACTGGAATTAGCAAGAGAGGTCATATTTCTCCATGTTAACTTCTCTCCATTGGCTCCCTGTAAGATCCAGAATTGAATTTAAAATTCTTCTCCACACTTATAACACACCTAATAATCTTATAAGACCTCACAGTTCCATATTTTCCAAGCAGAACTCTACATTCTCAGCCTGCTTGTCGTACCTAGGGTTTGTAGAATGTAGAATGGGAGGCAGAGCCTTTATCTATCAAGGCCCTCTCCTGTGAAACCAGCTCCCAGTTCAGGTTCGGCAGGCAGACACCCTCTCCACATTTAAGACTAGGCTTAAAACTTTCCATTTTTAAAAAGCTTTTAGGTAGAGATAGATCAGGTGACTCTGAACTATCTCCTATTTATGCTTATATAGGTTAGTCTGCTGGGGGACCTCTATTGATACACTGAGCTTCTCTCCTCTCTCCTTTCTCCTACATCAATTCAAATGACACCATCGCATGTCATTAACTTTGCGTCGTCTCTCTCCTGTAGTGTTTCCTCCTCTCTGTCTCCCTCTCTCTCTGTACTTTTCTGCAGGTATCCTCGGCCTGTAGCCGTATATCTCCAGAATCCAGTTGACCTGCCCAATGTTCCTGCTGCTTGTTGTTTTTGTTGCCTACTGTTCTTTTCTCTCTCCTCTTTCCACTCACCCCAACTGGTCTAAGCAGATGGCCGCCCATTATGAGCCTGGTTCTGCTGGAGGTTTCTTCCTCCAAAGGCAGTTTTTCCTCTCCACTGTTGCCTAAAGCTTGCTCAAATGGGATTGTTGGGTTTTCTATATCATTTTTTTATAATCTTATTTATAATATACTCTGTGAGGTCTTAAACCTTGCACTGTAAAGTGCATTGAGATTACTTCTGTTGTGAATTGGCGCTACACAAATAAAACTGAATTTAACTGAATTGAATTGAATTAAATTAATCTGAGAACTTAATAGTGATGGACTTTAGGTAATCTTTGAGTCCTATCACCTCTCTATACAGGAGGCAGGGGTGGGGGTCATATCATAGTACAAATATGGCTGAACAAAGAACTCATCAGCACTGCACAGAAAGGCTCAGAGCCAGATGTACTTTCTGAAGAGGCTCAGTTCTTAATAATAATGTATACTTTATTAATTCCCTTTGGGAAATTCGTTTTGGACAGCTGCCAGACTGAGTCAGCACTAGTAAGGGGTTTCGGTAGTGTTTTGTCCAAGGACACCTCAGCAAGTAGCCAGGAGGAACTGGGAATCGAACCACTCCCCCTGGGTTTTGTAGACGACTGCTCTATAACCTGAGCTACTGCCGCCCCAGCAGCAGACAGTGATTTCTACTCGGCCGTTCAAATGTTTTATATATTTATATTATTATATATATTATTATTTTTTAATTAATATTAAAACTACATGAAGGATTCCAGTAATAATGATGATAATAATAATAATAATAATAGCACAATCCTGCGGATGTTCACATAATCACTTCTTCATTAAGCTGAAAGTCCTTCTTTCCCAAACTTCACATACTCCCACCCCACTTGTAATTTTCTGCTGGAACCTCAGGACTTCTTATCTTTAGCATTTTTCCATCCTGGTCTTGGCCACCCTCCCTAACAACATGTCCACTCTACCCTAGACACAGACACTGGCAGGTTCTGCACTACACTTTCAACTTGCCTGGATAGACTCTGTCCTTTGTCTTCCAAGCCTGCCTGTACATCGGCTCCTAGAGTGCTGAGAGGAAGTGGTGCAAGTCCTACTCCATCTGTTCCACACCCACATTTTAGAGTTCCTAAAGAGAATCCAGAGCAAAAAGTGGCCAGAGGCAGAGAGCAGAATCAAGAGCTAGAAAACAAGGTCCAAGCCAAAGTGAGTGGGACTGATTAAGTCTGGGAAGGTACAGATAAAAACAATCAGGCTGATTAGGTGGATGTAAAAAAGGAAAACCAGTGAGTGAAGTTCATGTGTGGATCAGGACATTGTAGCTCAATTGATACACTGTACTATCAGATCATAGCTTTGTGACTTTAATACAGATTCTCCACATCAAATTTGATCAACACAAGACAAAATGGTAGTTCAGTATAGATGTCATAATAATTTGTTCTAGATTTTAGTCACATTAAGCAAAGTATCCCCATAGAAACACATTAACAGCCAAAAGCAGCAGGGCATTAACATTGCAAATTCTTCTCCAAAGGGGCTCCTCATGCAATGAGTTCAGTTCACTGTTTTCAGTCAATGGAGGTGCCGAGCCAGTGGTTGTACCAGTTAGACCACAGAGCCAGAGAAAAGTTCTTCGACACCAGGATTCTGGTAAGTGGTCATGGCTTGAGACAGGGTTGAGGTCACAGTCTACTTGGTCCAAAGTCATCGGGGGACCTGTGAGGTTGATCCGAGGCTCCTGGCTGTATCTGGATCTCCACGTCAGCCTGTATAGCTAGATAGTAGAGGAGGAGATTGAACACATGTCAGTGGTTCTGCTTGACACTCCTTTAGGTTTAAATCAGAAACGTTTTCTAAGTGAGTACATGTAACACAATGTCCTCTAGCCTTTTCTAACTACAGTAATTTAACATGTATACATTATGGTGGTACTGCTTTTGGTTCCACATTTTCCACCTGAGTTGACCGAGGTCAAGTATAAAGTTCTCTAAAGACCTGTCAGCAGTGCAATTGCTTACAGTGTATTGGGACCTGCATTACTAAAATTATTGAGAGGTTTGCAAGCAATGGCTTAAAGATAGTAATTGCAAGGTTCTGTTTGGTGCATATTTAGAAGAGATGCAGCTGGATGAAGTCTTATGAAAACTATTGTACAGTATACAAAAAATGAAGAATGTCAGTATGTTAATCTGATTAATTAAAACAAAATTTCTATTTCTCATTTTAAATATAAAGCATAAAGGAAACTCTTTCATGATGTTTCTTACATGTTCTTTAGGTATTGGAGCAGTAGTCCAGCTGATAACAACAATGACAAGACAGGTGAGAGCCAACAGGATTAGAGCAAAGTACAGGTAGTGGACATCAGCCAGGACAGCAGGTCGACCATCAGGCTGACCACAGGAAGGAGCTGTGTGAGAGAACTCCAGAACCATTCGGATAACTCCTACCACTAGTCCAGTCATCAGACCCCAGAATGCACCCTGGGAAACACACAAAAATGTCTATTAGGTGCAATGTCATTAGATACTTGCCAAATAAACTAATGAAAAAGAAAGAAAATGGTATTAAGTCTAGAAAGACCAAATGTAATGTAACAGAGTCTTTTGTTTTTCTAGAGTTCTGATTAGTATGGTGGCCCCTTAGAACAACAAAAGGGAAAACACAACATTTCACAAAACACAATAAAAAATATACATTAACATTTCACAAAATATTATGCCAAAAGAGAAAATGCAACAACAAAAGAGAAAACGCAACAACAGAAAACAAAATGCAATGACAAAAGAGAAAACACAATGACAAAAGAGAAAATTGGTAAATGTTGGCTGTATGGAAAGTCTCTTCCTTCCTTCCTTTCATCCTCCACTGAAATTATTTGTCTGAAACCTAAACTTGGACATCAGTTAAAGTTTGAAGCTGTGTGTTACAAACAGAGTTAGGTTGTTTTTGAGAGACTGTTTACACAAATTTTCAAACTTCAAAAATCTAGTGAGCAGATGCCAATGTATTTGCCTATACATTTTTCAGCATGAAAATGTATAGGCAAATGTAGGGTCTCTGGGGGCCATTTTTGGACACTTTACAGGAGTCAAATTATACTGCTTTTCAGGCTAAAAAATATTGGTCCTGGATTTTTTTTTCCTGGAAATTCTCATGCCAAAACAACATGTAGACCACCTCCACTGACTTATCATAAAATGTCCCTAAAACCTTCTGAAAGAACAAGCTGTTTTGGGGTGTGTCACTTAGAAAGCAAATAAGATGCCATCCCCATGCAGAGTTCAGGTTACAGTATCCTTCTCGTTGCCCGCTCCCAGGAGTCAATGCAACGGGATCAAGACAGTTTTCTAAATCTTATTTTTAATATGAAGATTAGAAATTGTAATTTAGTATTTTTTTAGTACTTGTAAGTTTTTTTATGCTTAAATTTGTCAGTGGATTAAATAAGTAATTGAAGACATTATTTCATGCAGTTCATTGTTTGACATGCCCATTGCCATTATTTTCCAGTTTCATGTTTCATCCCTTTTTTATTTGAAAAGTTAAAACTGAACATTAACTAACTTAACTAACAGCTTGGTAACTAAGGGCTTTTTTAAGTTCGTATAGTGAAGATTACTTTTTCTGTAGTTGTACTCTTTTTTTAACGATGTCAGAAAAACAATGATTTTGATTTTACAGAGTGTTTCCATTCCCCAGAAAGTCTTTGACCTACCTGCTCATTAGCACGTGGCCAGAAGATAGCCATTAGGAATACGGCAGTAATGGGAGGAGCTAGAAAGCTGGTCACTGACTGGATATAATCAAACAGCTGTCCACTGTTGGCTGTCTGAATGACTGGAATCCACAACAGACTGACACAAACCAAGACCAGGATGAATACCCTAAAATGCACAAAGTGTTATCATTAGATTACTTTTGGACGAGAGAAATTAAAAAAATGTTTCAAAAAATCATTATAAATGGCAAGTGAAAGTGAATAACATTTTTTCATTTGTCTCTAGGCTCTCTGTTTAACAACACAGTTATTGAATTTAAGTCTGACAGTTAACCAGCCATGCTGCTACTGTCATCAAATTTAGCTAATAATACATTCAGAAATTCTGAAATAAATATAATTAATGCAACAAAAAAATGACAACAACTATGTTTGTATTAATCCAATAAGACTGTACATTGATTTAGCCCACATCTGGATTTAGACTGCTAAAACTCTACCTATTCTTCTCAGGGTTAGAGTTAGGGTTAGTCAATTTAGTTTGTTAATTTCTCTGTCTTTAAAAACAGAGACCCATGACTTTCATTATGCTCATACTATTTTACCTGTCCTGCTCTATTGTGGATATATTAAACTGACACCGTTATATCATGTTGACAATAATAGAATCACATAATTGTCAATTAAGTGACAATTATGTGATTCTATTATTGTCAACATGATCCACAGTTGCTGATGTGTGCGCCACTAAGAAAATAATGACTTTTTAACAGTATTAATTTTGTTTTGTAGTTGTTATGTTGTTCCACAAACTTTTAAATATGAAATTTATTGCAAAAAAAGAAAATGTATATAGAAAATGTATAGTTATATTTTTGCTACCTGAGACATGGTGTAGAACAGAAATAGCAACTCTACCTTGTAAAATGTGTGCTTATGTGGATCTAGTGTCTATTGTGTGCATTGAAATAGGCTTCCTTTGCTCATTATGATTTGACTGATCTTAGTAGTGACTGTGTGTCCTGATGTTTAATTAGGCAATGCAAATTCATAATGAACAAAAATCACCACATAACTCTAAAATTCAATATCCAATATTATTATTTCTTCTGGACAGGGAGTACATTTATGGCGCAAAGGGTTTGGAGTTATTCAATATGTATAGGCCGATACAGGCCTACCTTCCAACGATCATGAGTTCCCTCTCAGAAGCTTTAGGCCTGGCTCTGTGGTAGAGGTCCAGCGTGAACAGAGTGGCGCTGCTGTTAAAGATGGACGTCAAAGAGGACATCAAAGCTGCTAACATCACTGCGAGCATTAGGCCACGAAGACCTAGAAAGACATGGAGCATCAAAAGCATGGGTACTTAGGGTAAATAATAAACTATTCAGGGTTTAACAGATTTTTTATATTAAATATCATGAAGAAAATAACACATACTGTAGAACATCAAATCAGTGGTCATTATGTGTGTTTGGTGTCAGTCAGAGTTCACATACAATATAAAGTTGATGTACTGGAACTCTAAATAGTTGAGTAATTGTATTAAGTTTGAATTCTAGCTAAAGGAAACCCATAAAAAAAAAAGGTAACCTATTTCTGCTAGTTAAACATCAACAATTCTTCCTCTATGCTCTGTGTTGACAACATCAGATCTGACTTCTTAATGAAGGGCCTTCTTTGTGTATACTGGATTATCATCCCATAGAGAGAAACACAAGACTGTAATTTTCCCTTCAAATTAATAGATAATAGTTTAATTATTCACATACTTTTGCCACACACAAATGTTTAATGAATCATGTTCTATGATTAATAATTGAATTTAATACACACAAGCAGACACCTTACATAGTGATAGTTGATTTTTGTACTTCCATATACCTTTCTTGCCTCCAAACTTTCGTACAACAATAAATCTTAGAATTGACTTAAAACAACTGTGAGTCTGCATGCTGAAGGTATTTCTCACTGTGGGGATTTAAATCATGCTATACAGTTACAGAGTTACTAGTGGGGACATGACCTTTCTCTTCCAAATGCTGATCAATTCTGGTGGTAAAGAAATTATTAAATTGATTATTTGGTTCATGGTTAGAATAAGGTTAGGTTAGGATAATGTTTAGGGTAAGGGGCAAAGGTATGCATTGTGTGTGTGTGTGTGTGTGTGTGTGTGTGTGTGTGTGTGTGTGTGTGTGAAACAGAGAGACTCACCCACAGGCATTAGCTCTACCACTAGTTTAGGGTAGGCGATGTTGGAGCAACCAACTGAAGCTCCACACACACTCTGACAGATATCTGGATCCACACAACCTACCTCATCTACAAATGCACACATAGATAGTAAGTAAGTAAGTAAGTAAGTAAAGACATTAAAATGCCCTATGCATCCATAAAATATTTATTCTATTAACACCTTTTCCACATTTTGTAATGTTATAGCCTTGTTCCAAAATGTATAAAATTAAATAATTCCCTCAGCATTCTACAAAATAAAAGTGTATGTAGTTTCTTTAAAATCTTGAGCTTGTGCATTCTGTTTCCACTAATCATTCTTAAGGTCTTATTAAAACTTCTTTGAAATCCAATAATACCACTGTCTTGGAGTTGGAGGTTGGAGCTGTTTTGTCAGGAACATGCATACCAGTAGTCTGCTGGAGGTTATTTTGTTAGGGTCTTACAGTGCTCCTTCTATGCTACTTTATTTTCATTGCATATCATGTGTACAACAAAATTAGACCCCTTCTTCTGAAGAGGCAGATGCCAGTCCTGCTGCTGGGTTGCTGCTCCTTTTGCAGTTATGTTAACACCCACCTTAGTTCCCTGTTTTGTGTAGTTTTCTCTAATAAATCTAGTTTTAGTTTATATATGCCTTGTCCTCTTTCCCTTACTTGTGACATACAAATGCCACTCCACTCCACTGCCTCTCTTTCAGTCCCCTGTCTCTGCTAAGGAGACCTCTCCCGTCTCCCAGTCTGCTCAACCAAGAACTCTCAGAATTACTATTAGTAATTCCATGTATGATAGTTTGGATTTCACTGCCTGTTTATGCAGCCATCTCTAGTTACTAGCCTTTGTCTTTAGTTTGATTTCGTCTGTCTGCTAGCTCTGGCCTGGCGTGTATTTGGTCTCTGACTGCAACCTGTGATTAAACGCTGTTTATGGCTCCAGCCTACCTACGCCGTGCTTTTGGGTCCTCGCCTCGTTGTGCCTGTGACAGTATGGGCTGACCACTATGGATCCAGCAAACGTGGCTGGTGAACTACAGGCACAGGCCAAGGCAATCAGGAGCCATGACCTGGAGGACCTCACACTGCAGCTAAGGCATCTGACTCTGCAGCAAAGATCCGCATTGGAGACCTTGTCACCATTAACGGCCGCATGAGCGCCTCAACTACCCCCACCTGAGAGGTTTTTGCAGCCATCTCCGTTGCCCTCTGAAGATGCGCAGATAGCGTACATCATCTCGCTACTCATAGGACCTGCCCAACAGTGGGGAACGGCAGAATGGGATCGACGCTCCGAGATCTGCTCTTCGGTTCGGATGTTCACGGAAGCCATGAGGGGGCTGCGTGTTTAACTGCGCAGCCCCCTCCAAGAACGCCTCTCATCGGCTGCTGCGTATAGCACAAGGGGACTGTTCTGTGATGGACTACGCCGTGGATTTCCGTACGCTGGCGGCAAGAAGTAGGTGGAACGAGGATGCCTTGTTTGATTTGTCAGGGCCTATCGCCTATTATTAAAGATGACTAAGCCACTAGGGACTTACCAGACACACTGGACAATCTGGTAGAATTAGCCACTCAGGTGGATCTTCGCCTGCGGGAAGGACGGGAGGAACCCCAACAGGAGGGCATAGTGCGGCACTGATCTTCCCTAGCCTCGGCCCCATCCCCTCTGGCACCTCGGCTCCAGTTGGGCAGTTCCCGCTTGTCTCCAGAGGAACGCCAGCGCCGTCTCAAAAGTAATCTCTGCCTGTACTGCAGCTCACCTGGACATTTTCTAAATTGTCTGAATTGGGCTCATCAAGAGTACTTCGTAATGCCAGTGGTTTTTGAGGCCTTGGACAACAACGTGCTGTGAGACATGATCAACTGTTTCGTATTTGTCTATTTGGATGATGTCCTAATCTTTTCCAAAGACATCCAGGAACATATCAAACAAGTCTGGGCTGTTCTCCAGAGGCTCCTAGCTAATGGCCTCTTCTTAAAGGCTGAAAAATGTGCCTTCCATGTCAAGTCCACTAGCTTTTCTCGGTTACATCATCCAGATGGACCTTGGGAAAATGAAGGCTGTCCTTGCGTGACCCGTTCCCACCTCTTGGAGAGAGCTGCAGCGTTTTCTGGGGTTCACCAACTTTTGCAGGCAGAATTACAGTTCTGTCACTTCACCTCTTCACCAACTCATATCTGGACCCTTCCCCTTCGTCTAGACCCCAGAGGCGGACCAAGCCTTCCCACTTCACCTTAGCACCTGTCCTCACCATTCCCGACCCCAAGAGACAGTTTCTGGTCAATGTAGATGTCTTGAGCTGGGCTCTGTTTTTCACATGGCCTGGCCTTCTGCATCCACTTCCCTTTCCTCGCTGTCCTTGGTCGCACCTGTCTCTGGACTTTGACACTGGACTCCCCACGTCTGAAGGTAATACAGTCATACTCATTGTTGTTGACAGATTCTCAAAGGCTGCCCACCTTATTCCTCTTCCCAAGCTGTCATCATCCAAAGAAAGGGCGGAGGTTGTTCTCTCTCAGGCGTTTCATCTGCATGAGAGTCGGAAGACCGACCAACGTGGTCTCGACAGGGGACCTCAGTTCATGGCCAAATTCTGGAAGGACTTCTGCCAACTACTGGGAGCCATGACCAGCCTAAGTTTAGGATTCCACCCACAAACAAACGGCCAGACTGAGAGGATGAATTAGGAACTGGAAAGGACCCTCCGGTGTCTCTGCTCCAAGGAACTAACTTTCTGGTCCAAGTCCCACCTGTGGGTGGAATATGCTCACAACTCCCTGCCTTCCTCAGCCACTGGGTTTTCCCCCTTTCAATCGCCACCAACCTCCCCTCTTCCCATGCAGGACTCTGATGTGCCTTCAGTCCAGGTCTTCATTCGCTGTTGCAGACGGGCGTGGATCAGGGCCCAGAGCACCCTTCTCCCTATGTCTCGTCATTATGTTAGGGCAGCTAACAAGCTCCACTCTCCTGCCCCCCAGTACGCTCCAGGACAGAGTATGGCTGTTGACTCGTGACCTACCTCTGCGGGTGGACTCCAGGAAGCTCGCCCCCCACTTTGTCCTTTCCCTGTCTTTAAAATTGTGTCCAGTGGCTGTGGCCCCCAAGCTTCTTAAGGCCCTCCGGATGCATCCCACTTTTCATGTCTCCCACCTCAAGCCTGTCAGGACCAGCCCTCTGGCTTGTTTATGCAGCTTTAGTTACTAGCCTTTGTCTTTAGTTTGGTTTTGCCTGTCTGCTAGTTCCTGCCTGCCTGTATATTTGGTCTCTGCCTGCAACCTGTGATTACAGGTTGATTTTGTTGTGATACACTGAGCTCCTCTCTTCTCCTTTATCCTATATCAATTCAAATGCCACCATTGCATGTCATTAACTTTGTGTCTCCCTCTCTCCCTTTACTTTTCTACAGGTATCCTCAACCTGGAGCTGTTATGTCCAGAATCCAGCTCACCTGCCCAATGTTCTTGCTGCTTGTTTTTGTTTTTGTTGCCACTATGAGCCTGGTTCTGCCTAGCATTGTAAAGTGCCTCGAGATAACTTTTGTTCTGAATTGGCGCTATACAAATAAAACTGAATTGAATTGAATTGAGAAGGCGAGAGACTGAGTGAATATTTGTGTGGAAAGTGGGTGCTAAAAATAAACCAAGGAGAAAACCAGAAGACCAGATATGGATCATGGCATTTCATTGTACTGTATGTATTGTATGCAAAAGTAGTGTTCTTCCATCCAATACTAATTTGTCTAATTGCAAAATTGACAAACACAATAGTAACACATTTTCAAATGTTTTAAATGTTAGCTATTCATTTTTCAGCTCTTATTTCAAATAGAAATAAATAACAACTGGATGGAGCATGCTTTTCTTGTTGTTTGAAGAAGGAAGTAAGGGTCGCAACCACCTTTAGGAAGGCGATTATCATATGTTGCATTTACTTCAATAAAGTGCCTTTGACATGACAGCCTAACAGAAAAACAAAAAGACTGACCTGGGAAAAGTGCTCGACTGATCATGCCTGGCATCACAATGAAGAATGTTGGCAGGAGTTTGAGGTAGCCTCCTAATACACTGCCTGCTTTGGCATGAGACAAAGACTTTGCTGACAGAGACCTCTGGACTATAACCTGAACACACACACACACACACACACACACACACACACACACACACACACACACACACACACAAGAAGAAGACACATGCACATACAATACATAACATAATATACAAATATTTTTTCGCACTGAAAGTGAAGGATGAATACAGTGATTTTGAATACAACTACAGTATAGTGCAATTGATTCAAAGTCATACATAGTCGTACCATAAAAACAACATTTAAAATCTTTTCAGGTAAATTTTTCAGGTTGTACAATTTTTTACATTGTCTCTTTCATCTAAACTACAGTAACATGGGGCCTTGTGGGTTAGGGTATTGCTGGCCTTGGGGGCGGGGGGCCTCTCAGCTAGTGCAGGAGCGGACCTGGGGGTCTGGGCTTTGGTGCCCTGGGCCTGTGTGGTGTTTCGGTGGGTGGCTATCTGCATCCAAAGAGGGATGGCGGGAATTGTGCCTGCCTTGGCAGTTGGGCGTCCTCTGGCAATCAAGGGGCCTGAGTGGTGGGATGTGGAGAGTGTGGTAAGGTAAGGGGGTAGTGACCATCCTGGCTGTGGCGGCCAGTGGGCTCTTTGCTAGGTTGTAGATGTCTTGTGTACCTGCGTCAACCTATGTACCTTTGAGCAGGAGGTATGTGTAAGTACAAGTGCTTTGTGTTTGACTGCACGGGGGTAAATAAAAGCATGTGTGTGGTAATGGCTGTGTTGATGTGTATGTGTGCATAGCTGTCTGGTGACAGAGTGCAGTTGTTGTCTGGTCACCTGTGATGCCCTGGGCATCACTGTGGCGCCCTTTGGGGTCAGTGGGCCTGGCATATTTAGGAAGGTCAGGGGAAGGGACGACCATACTGTCAAGCCAAAAGTCATTGTATCATGCAAAGTTGATGCCTCATGTGCTAATTGCTCTGCTCTCACTTACATGTCATATGACCACAGTGTAATCATAGACTTTGCAATTAGAAAGTCTTCTTTTTTCATTTTGGCATGGAATCGCAAATGCAATTAATTGTTCATCCCTAATAAAAAATGATTCAATTGACCCAACCCTGTCCCACCTAGAGCTGAATACCCCACAGGACCTATGCTGTGGGGTATAGGTCCTGTGGTTTTTTTTCTCTGAACATATTGTTGTGTGTTTTTTCCAAACAACTCAATTTTGGTTTCATCTGTCCACCAGTAGTGCTGTGGAACATCCAGGTGCTATTTTGAAAACTTAAACGTGCTGCAATATTTTTTTTGGATAGCAATGGCTTCCTCCGTAGTGTTCTCCCATGTACTCCATTCTTGTTTAATGTTTTCCTCATTGTAGACGTGTCAACAAAAATGTTAGCATGTGCCAGTCTTTAGCTGACACTCTAGGATGCTTCTTTACCTAGCATTCTGCACTGTGCTCTTGCAGTCATCTTTAAAGGACAACCACGCCTACGGAGACTAGCAACAGTGCTGCAACAGTATACCCAGAACTGGTGTGTTTTTCAATGGCAGGACAGCTTTCAGAAACACATCCAATATCATCACACTGATTGGACTCAAGGTTGACTCACTCCTGGTCAAGTCATTAGGCTAGGGATACTTTTTACACCCTGCACTGTGAATGTTTACATGTTATGTTTATAAAAACATGAAAACATATGATGTTTGTGTACTATTTTCAGCAGACTGTGTTTTTGTATTGTTGTGAGTTAGATCGGAGCACATTTTTTGACCAATTCATGGTCTAATTATATATATATATATATATATATATATATATATATATATATATACACACACACTCAACTTGAACTGAAAGCAAAATTGTCCAGTAACAAAAAGGCATCTTTTACTCAATGTTGTATGCTATCCTGCCGGATGGGATACAGTAAAAAAAACTAAAGGGTGCAGCTCCAGCAGTGACAGGAAAACAATACTTCATTTACTTAGATTTAAACTGTTTAAATAGTGTCGGGAGCATTAGGAATCACTGGTGGTACTGCCACAAAAGTTGCACTACCTGAGCTGTTAATGTTAATTTCCAATGTTAATCCCTGCAGTATTAAATATGCTAGCATTTGCAAATTAAAACAAAATCTATGGACTACATATAGCTGATAGATAAAGTGTAGTTAACCTTACCTGATCTGTGCACCAGACCCACGTAGCCAAAACTGTGAGTCCAAATACCAGACCTGGCCAGGGTAAATCCCCTGACACAGGGTCTCTGAACATGTGGAAGGCATCACTACGAGGCAGGTGGCAGGTGGTGTTGGTGACTGTCACTGAGGGAACAGCTGACATGTAGTAGATCACAAGCCCCTCATACCAACCAACTTTAGAGAATCCTGAGGAATGCACGCATGCGCGCGCACATACACAAATACACACACACACACACACACACACACTTTACTATCAGTGACTAGATGATGCTTTAATCAACATCATTACCATTGGCTAATGTTTTTGTGAAATTTTCAAATGTTCACACAAAAGTGAGGACTAAAAATCTGTTAATATATTAGTTCTCTGTTGTGTTTTCATGTACATGTGTATGTCTTTATTTGCTGTCAGCAAATTTTGTGAACAAATTTGGTTCAAATACTATTGATGGTCTTGAGGATATTTAGCTGGTCCCCATATTAGGACAGTGGGCATTTTGTTGTAATATGCATATGAGTGTTCTGACAAGTATAGTGTGGCATGATGTAAATGTTTTAAATTTTTTTCCCAGTGCAATTCTTGAAAGAAAGACTTTTGAGGACCTTTCAGCTGGTCCTCACAACATCTGAGACAAAGAGTGAGTGAGTGTCAAAAAGAGAGAGAGACGGAGCAACCTACCTATGAACGTTAATGCACAGGCTCCACCAACCATGATCAAAGTCTGGAATGCATCGGTGTAGATCACTGCTGCCAAACCACCTACACACCCACCCACACAAAACATACCTGGTGGTTTTAATGTCGCTGATCAGCATATGATGTAGTTTTAAGCAAGGGACTTTTTGTTTGGAAAGGACATAAATAATATAGTAGCCAATTGGTCTAAATCATTAACTTGAATTTTACATAATCTTACAAATTTCTATAGAGCTACAGTAGTGGGTGTGTTCCAGTGGTACATATGTATGACAAATAACAGAAGTGCCTTGATACAACTCTTTTGACTTGGCAATACATAAATAACCTGTACAAATTAATGTCAGATTTGGTCTCACTACCACATTTAAGCTCTTCTCCAGTAGGTCCTCCAGCAGATTAATCTTAATTAATAGCACATATTTGTAATAATTCAACTACAAAATGCATAATGTGTCACAAAACGTAACCTGAGGTCTTTCGGACTGTACCAAGAGAAGTGAACAGAACTGTATCGTCACATCTGTCATTCCTAAACCAAAACAAAAACAAAAAAAACAAACAAACAAACTTTTACTTCTTGATAATTGACATCCTAAAACCCTACTTAAAGGAACAATATTTCATATATTTACTACATTAAATGATAACATTTTAAAGATTTAAGAAACATGCCTGTCATGAATAAGGGGAAAGGGACCAGGCAGGCAAGCAAAAAAACTAGATTTATTCACAAAACTGGGAACTAAGGGGGATGTCAACAGACACTACAAACAACTGCCAAAAACACTAAGACAAAGTAACAACAAAACTACCGAAATGGCGGGGTACAAAGTCACAAATCAGAAATCAAAGTGCAAAAGAAAACCACTGCTCAATGGCAGGAAAACAAATGTCCAAAGTTCAGAGGGGCTAAGTCCAGATGATCAAGGAGGGGAAGAAAACAGGGCTAAGGAGGGTGGCCAGGAGCAGGGCTTAAAACATTCTCTCTTACATTCTCTTTTAAACTTTTCTTTCCGAACTAGTAGTTTTATTTCCACTGTGCCCTATGCAAAATAAATATAGCCTAGATAGATATGAAATAATTATGTAATTTAAATATAACAACTTAACTGTAGACTTTCTAGGTTTAAAAATTAACAATAAAAAAAAACACAAAACTTTCATGATTCAGTCCTGGGAGCTGAGAGGTATTGCAAGATAAGAGATTGCGCAGGGATTTTCACAGATACCCTGGTTAAATCTATCCTTGACGTGGTTGCATATAAGCTAGATCAATTAATTCTAGTCTAGTTACCATGTAGATGTATTCTGTGTTGCCTGTGTTATAGTTATCCACTCATCCCAGCTTCATTTAGCCTAGACTCAGTTGCATGAAAGCATGTTAAGTTAAGCTGAATTAAGCTACTATGGACATTTGTTCTCTAAATTTAGCCTGGTACAGTGAAGGCTAACATCTAGGATTAGATAGATAGGGACTAATCTTTAATGTTTTCTGCTATATGTTGCCTCATTTTATATGTTCATAATTTAATTATGCCTATGTTGGTTTGTTTTTTAACAGTATTGTTTTTTTTTTGATTATTCATGTGGTAATAGTGATCGCTGTAAGAGTTATTATATATCGGTAGTTTAATAAAGATTGCAGTTCATGTGGTTTAGGTTTGAATTGTGATTGTTGAGTTTATTAGAAACAGCTAATGATTTTTCTAGGGCATTTTTATTTAGGTCCATAACATGGAATCATGCAGTACAGTGTATAATAAACTTTAAAAGGACCAATTTACAAGTTAATCTTACCGATGGCATGCCTTTTCTTAATGTTGACGCTCAGTCAAGACTCCAGGCATCACAGAGTTGTCTGGGACAAACCTGATCCTTTAGCATTTAAAGACCATACCTGATTGAGAGGTACAGATTGTCACGTGATATTTATGTCGACTTTTATGTCCACATATAAAACAACAGACAGTGCGGCGCTGCACAATAGGAAGGGTTGTCCTGGTTATAAAATTACTTGTTCATGTGTTTATAACTTTCCCTGTTCACAGAAGTCCCCTCTCCATAAAGGAGGAGTTCTACAAGATTGCAGGTAACATGAATGACAATGGCAATGGATTGCACACACATGAAACGACCCTTAGGGGAGACTATGTAAGTAGAAAAACCTTTCACAGTATCACTGCCTAGGTAAGAATGATTTATGGCCAGCCTGCAAAATGTTCTTGTACTTCACCTTGATCTTGTTGCAGTTCCTCCCTTTGTCCCGTGTCGGTTGGTTTTAGTTTTCCACCTGGTCTCATCTCACTCCCCTTACCCTAGTTACCCATGTATGGATTTTCTCTTTCTCCACTCACTGGCTCATTAATCATAGATTTGTTTCACCAGTTTGTCCCCCTTTCTTTATAAGCTCTCTCAGTCTTTTGTTTTGCTGGTTTGTCAAATTGAACTTCCCCATTTCTTAGTTTGTTTGGTTGTTGGACTACATTTTGGAAATATTATTAGTTGGATCACCCTGGACTTCACCTCACCTTGTTTGTTCATGTTTTTGATCCCTTTGGACTTTGTTTGCTGGACTTTGTTCTTGTTTGTAAGTTTGTGCTTTTGCCTGCCTTTGCAGTTCCTTTTCTTTGTTACTTTGTATGGTTTGCTTCGTATGTTTGTTTTCCTGCCTTTGGCAGTGATTTTTGTTATTTTGTATTGCAGTAGTGAGTTCATTTCGTTTAGGTGTGTAGTTTGTGTATAGTTGTTTGTTGATTGTCTGTTGTATTTTGTGTGTTTAGTTTATTAGTTCATATTTTGCCTGCGTTACGGCAGTATTTTCTGTTGGTACTTTGTATGTCTGGTTTATGGTTCTTTTGTACTTTTGTATCCACTGTGTTTTCGGGTCTTTTTACGTTGGTACTTTGTTAGTGTTTGTTGGTTCCCCGAGTCCCCTGTCTTTTGTTAATAAATTACCCTTTTGTATTTACTCGTTTGTCACGTTTGTCAGTTTTGTAACAGATCTGCTGCCAGGTTCTTTTTTGGCCAGACATGTTTTTTCTTTTGAGATAGCATTAATACGGTAGATAATTGATAGAAATTTACCAAGATTATAGACTTGGTTTAATAAATATATTAACTCCTGAAAAACTATGTTTAGTGTGGATTTTACTGAATAACATATGCACTGCTGATGATCACAATACATTTATAGTGTAGGCTACAACTGTTTAAGATATGATAAACTTTATTAATCCTCAAAGGTGATTAATAAGGAAAGCATCTTGACATGCATCAAGGGTGAATCAGATGTGGCGGAGGGAATCTGGTAATTTTCGAAACATCGTTCAGAATCAGATGATAAATATAAATGGTCTGCACTTATATAGCGCTTTTCTACCTAGCTGGTACTCAAAGTGCTTTACACTGCGTCTCATTCACCCATTCACACACACATTCACACACTGATGGCAGAGCTGCTATGCAGCTGACCTGACTCACCAGGGACAACTTGGGGTTCAGTATCTTGCCCAAGGACACTTTGGCATGTGATGTGGCAGCTGGGAATTGAACCACCAATCCTGTGATTGGCAGACAACTGCTCTACGTATTGAGCCACAGCCACCCCCAAATAAAACGGAAATGTCTGGCTTGGTATTTATTGACCCATGGACCGGTCTGCGGCCCGGGGGTTGGGGACCATTGGTGTAGGGGATGGTCAGTGTACCGTAGAATGGTCTCTCTCTTGACCTGCCTTTTTTTTTTTTTTTTTTTTTTTTAATCACAGCCTCTTGGGAGTCCAACCTCAGACCAGTTACTGTGTAGGCTTTATGCACCAGCTTTTCCAGGCGCTTTACATCCTACTGCTTTATACTGCCTCCCCAGCAACTTCCACCATAAAACACCACACTTGCTACTGTAATTTGATAAAACATTTGTAGCATCTTCGTGCAGATGTATAATGACCTGTACATCTGCTGCATCACAAACGGTGATGGGATGAACCTGCAGAAATCCACTACCATCTCCTTGGTAGTGTATCTCCTGTCCATTCCTGATACATGCAACATTTAGCAGTATAATCACAGTACCTGTAAATGTGGCCACACTTTTGTGAATTGTACTTGTACAGGAATACATGAAAACAGTCCCCTGTGAAGCCCCAGTGCTGCTTAGAACTTTAACAGAGATGCATTTGCCCAACCTGACAATCTGTGGCCTTTCGGTCAGGTAATTAGTGGTACAAATGAGGGGTCAACCCCCTTACCTCTCAGTTTTTTTCTTAAGATCCTTCCCAGTTGCACCTAACCGATGGTGGAGCATGCTCAGGTGATGGAGAGGGGATATCTTTAGAGGTGGACATGCACACAGGTATAGGGAAAGGAGTTGGACTAGCTGGAAACATTGAGGAGGAATGAGAGGTTGTGGGGCGAGAGGCTGCATTTGTAAACAATCTGTTTATTCAAACATTCAGTGTCCACTGCGAAACCCCCCCCCCCCCCCCCAACTGCTAAAAGCTTACACTGTTATTGGTCATAGCGCACCCCTACTTCTGATTCTGACAGCTGATACTAATTTTAACCACCAGGTTATGAATGGGAATGTGAAATTATAATAAATTTTTACCTACCGTATTTTCCGCACTATAAGGCGCACCGCATTATAAGGCGCATGGAAAAGACGCTACAGTAGAGGCTGGGGTTACGTTATGCAACATTAGATAGAGCTGTGCTAAAGGAAAATGTCAACAAAACAGTCAGGAGTGTCAGGAGTTAGTAGGACCAATAATAAGGCCGAAGCAATCTACTCAGTTTAGTGCGTTTATTGCGGCACACAAACAAAACTACAGCGCAAGCATCAGCTGAGCAGTCTTTTCTTTAGAAAAACACAAAATGAGTAAATATTAATACCTGGTGAAATCAAAAAAGATAATCCAAATCCAATAGGATATCCAAAATAATCTAGTGAAAACAACAAAACACAAACCGGGAAAAAGTATCACAGTCCATACTCCAAAGCAATAATCCATGTAGCAGAATCCTCAGCCATTGAGTACTTTAAGTCCTCCACACTAGTTTGTCATGAGTTTGTCGGGTGCACAACAGGTGCAATCAATCGGATTAACGAATGTCAAGCTGCTGCATGAACACCATTCCGCCCGAAAACGGGACCTTCAAAATAAGAGGTCAGCCTGAAAGGTAGTCGGCGGATCCTCACACAGAGAGGTCGGTCAAACTTTATTAATAGATTGCCATCATGCCTTTCAGTTCAAGTGATAAATGAATAACAATAAGTTGTGACAAAGGCAGGTAAAAAGTATTATAGTATTGTTCTTAAAAATTTATCAGAGTGAGAGTTGTGTATTTTAATTGGTCTTTGTTAAGATAATTAGTTCAGAGTGAGCGCTCTTTACACTCTCTGTTCAATAGTACAGCTTTGACGTATTTTCTCCATCGGTAAATTAAGCTAGTTTCCACAGTAAAACGAACTGGTTCATGTCTATACTGAGTGTGCTTTATACGTTTGTGCCTTGGAAAGCATTTGTCTTTGTAAGTATTAACATGTTTATTGTCATTAGAAGTATGTTAGTTGTTACCTGTTACATGTGATAAATTACGTGTGCGTGTTATTGTAATTAGCTTCATTCAAGTCAAGCTAGCGTGTGCGAGTGTAACATACCAAATGTGTAACGATGTGTATTATTTGTTAATTTAGTTTCTTTCAGTTACATAAAGAAAAGATAGGAGTTTGACCTCCAACTGTAGCCATCTCGCGTTGTTCCCTCAGAAACTCTGTGTAGTCTTCTTTGCTTAGCCATCTTGTTGCTGCATCCACTTCTGCACCATTGATTGGTGGCTCATAAGGCCACCAATCAATGGTGGCCTTTAATGTCAAACGTTTATTCCCGTGTTCTACTGCGTGACTGACTCAATATTGATCCATATATAAGGTGCACCGGATTATAAGGTGCACTGTCGGCTTTTGAGAAAATTTAAGACTTTTATTTTGGATTTCCTATTGGATTTGGATTATATATGTTTCAAGGACTTTGATTTCACCAGGTATTAATATTGACTCCTTTTGTGTTTTTCTAAAGAAAAGACTGCTCAGCTGATGCTTGCGCTGTAGTTTTGTTTGTGTGCCGCAATAAACGCACTAAACTGAGTAGATTGCTTCGGCCTTATTATTGGTCCT
Source organism: Anabas testudineus (assembly GCF_900324465.2). Taxonomy (NCBI): domain Eukaryota; kingdom Metazoa; phylum Chordata; class Actinopteri; order Anabantiformes; family Anabantidae; genus Anabas; species Anabas testudineus. Next base: position 99,322 of record NC_046613.1, on the reverse strand, counting down.
ATTAACTCTTGACACTCTGTTTTTTTGACATTTCCTTTAGCACAGCTCCATCTAATGTTGCATAACGTAACCCCAGCCTCTACTGTAGCGTCTTTTCCATGCGCCTTATAATGCGGTGCGCCTTATATATGAAAAAAGTTTTAAAGTAGGCCATTCATTGAAGGTGCGCCTTATAATGCGGTGCGCCTTATAGTGCGGAAAATACGGTACATGTTATGTGGTGATTGCCCCTACTAAGTCAGCCAGAAACCTGGGGGTCATCATTGACGACCAGCTGACCTTCACAGATCACATCGCCACAGTCGTGTAGATATGCCCTCCACAATATCAGAAAGATCAGACCCTATCTGACGGAGTACACAACCCAACTCATTGTACAGGCGTTGATCTTATCTCGCCTGGATTACTGCAATGCACTACTGATGGGTTTACCGGCATCCACGACCAAACCCCTCCAGATGATCCAAAATGCGGCAGCACGCCTCATTTTTAATCAACCTAAAAGGTCTCATGTCACACCGCTCTTCAGATCTTTGCACTGGCTTCCTGTGGCTGCAAGGATCAGGTTCAAAGCTCTGTCTCTTGCCTACAGAGTGGTTAACTCCACAGCTCCACCTTATCTCAATTCAATCGTTCAGGTCTACATCCCCTCCCGTCCACTGCGCTCAACCAGGGAACGTCGACTGGTGGTACCAGCACCACACAGTCGACACCAAGGAAAACTGTTCAGGTCAGTGATCCCACGATGGTGGAATGAGCTGCCTATCTCTGCACGCTCAGCCACCTCACTTGCAATCTTTAAAAAACTGCTGAAAACAGAACTCTTCCGCATCTTCCTTCCCTTTCTTTCTAACATCTCTTGAAACAGAAACACTTTTTCGATAGCACTCTGCTTTGATGTTGTTTCTCCTTGACTTAGATTTTGTTTGCTTGCCTTGTTCCTCACTTGTAAGTCGCTTTGGATAAAAGCGTCTGCTAAATGACTAAATGTAAATGTAAATGTTATGTTCAATAAAAACATGTATGTATGTATGTATGTATGATTGTACATACGATGTTCTTTACGATGGTAAAGAATGCCAGATCTAAATACTTCTCAGACCTGATCACTGCTCACTGCCATAATCCTACATTTTTATTTCAGACTGTTGACAAGTTAGTAAACCCAACCCCTCCTAGCATCCCAGCTGAAAGTGATGCAGATTGTGAGAAGTTCTTAACCTATTTTAATGATAAAATAGAATCAATCAGAGCTTCTGTCATCCCCAACTCCTCACCAGTCATAGTTTCACACCCTTTTAGAGAATGCACTTTAAGCCAGTTTCCTCCCATGACCTTATTTGAGCTACTACAAACTGTCTCTAAAATGAAACCATCTTCCAGCCCAGTTGATGTCATCCCAACTCAGTTCTTAATCTCGATCATTGATTTGCTTGCTCCCCCTGAATATTTTCAATACTTCTCTGTCCACTGGGATTGTGCCAGATTATTTTAAAATTGCATCTGTGCAACCTCTTTTGAAAAAACCTGGTCTAGATCCCTCATCCCCCGAAAACTACAGACCAATCTCCAAACTACCCTTCATATCAAAGATTTTAGAAAAGTAGGTGTCTAAACACTTATTTCTAGCTGCAGACAACTATAAGATCTTTGACGAATTGCAATCTGGTTTTCGCAAACACCACAGCACAGAGACCGCCCTACTGAAGGTAATGACATTCTGTTGGCTTCGGATGCTGGTTTGTGCTCTATTCTTGTCCTCCTTGATCTTAGTGCTGCTTTTGATACAGTAGACCACCAAATTTTGTTAGACCGGCTAAAGCACTGGGCTGGAATAGAAGGCACTGCACTGGACTGGTTCTCCTCATACCTGTCCAACAGATCGTTTTGTGTTACAGTTAATAACTACAAGTTGTCTTTTTCTCCTGTAAAGTACGGAGTCCCACAAGGTTCAGTGCTGGGGCCAATCTTGTTCTCTTTGTATATGCTCCCTTTGGGACATATTATTCGCAAACATGGTGTTTCTTTTCATTGCTATGCTGATGACACTCAGCTGTACTGTCCCTTTAAGATATCAGACCACGGAGGACTGAGTTCCTTACATGAGTGTATAAATGAGATAAAAAACTGGATGGCTCAAAATTACTTGCAGCTGAATTCTGACAAAACAGAAATAGTTGTCATCAGTCCACAACGTGTAGCCAAACACATTCTGCCCTGCACAGATTCTCTCTTAGCTAATTCTAAGCCAACTGCAAAAAGTCTTGGTGTTTGGTTTGATAGTAAACTTAACTTCGAGCATCATGTCACAAAGCTTGTCCAGGCATGTTTTTATCATGTTAGAAATATCTCCAAAATACGTTCAATTCTTTCTTTTCATGACACTGAAGTAATCTTACACGCATTTATTTCCTCACGCCTTGACTATTGCAACAGTCTGTTCACCTGTCTCAGCCAGAAATCTATTAATCGGCTCCGGATTGTTCAGAATTCAGCTGCAAGACTCTTAACTAGAAAAAGAAAATACGATCACATCACTCCTGTATTAGCTTCCTTACACTGGCTGCCAGTATGTTTTAGGATTGATTTTAAGATTTTATTAATAACTTTTAAAGCTCTGCATGGCCTTTCCCCCAGCTATTTATCCCAGCTTTTAAAGCCTAATGAGCCTGCACGTAGCCTGAGATCCTCTGGTAGAAATCTTCTGTATGTCCCTGATGTCAGAATGACTACTAGAGGTGACAGAGCCTTTTCAGTTAGAGCCCCTAAACTCTGGAACAGCTTACCCGAGGATATAAGATCAGCTGACTCAGTAACATCTTTTAAAACTCTCCTTAAAACATACCTCTACCGGCGAGCCTTTTGCGATCTTCTGTAAGCTAAAACAAATCTGTCCTTGGGAAGACTCTCCATTAGATTACAATGTCTTTACGTTGGAACTGGTCTCCCCAAGGACCGATGTGGAAGTTGTTTGTATTATTGTTTTGTTTGTATAACTGTTTCCTGCTCCCCAACCGGTCGAGGCAGATGGCCGTTTAACTTGAGCCTGGTTCTGCTGGAGGCTTCTTCCCCTAGGGGGAGTTTTTCCTCTCCACTGTTTGCCTAGTGCTTGCTCAAGTTGATCTTGTTGGGCTACATGTGTTTCTTGTCTGTCTTGTGAAGCACTTTGTAACATATGTTTAGAAAAGTGCTCTATAAATACATTTATTATTATTATTGTAGGACAGAGAAGTGTGTGTGTGTGTGTGTGTTTACCTGCCACAGTGTAAGCAGCAGTGAACAACAGGAGTATGCCCGTGGACAGATAGAGATCCCAGCCCAATGACACTTGGATGAACAATGCCCCTGAAAAGATATCTGTCTGTGTAACACACAGACATTTTCTTTCTACCTTATGGTTGATTTTACCTCGTTTGTATGGTGCTTTGGACAAGAGTCTGTCAAAAGTAAAAATGAGTGTGTCTTACAGATATTTTGGTGAAGATGTAGAGGATGAGTGACAAAACAGACATGTATATGCGTATCCTCTGGCCTCCGAAACGTTTGGCCAGGTATTCAGGCATGGTCACCACTCCAGCAGAGATGTAGACGGGAATAAAGACCCAACCCAGAGCCACCAGCACCCATGATGCCTGCACAGACACATGAGCATTGTCTGCTATTTTGCATATTTTATGCCTCCACAGCAGTGAAAGCCAGGGCGGGACACATTAATTTTTCAAATTATCTGTATATTTGTGAGTCTGTCTGTGTGTTTTGTCCTAATCTGGCTGGCTAACTGTCAAGTTTGACTCATTAGAAAAACTCATTAGAATTTGGTGTCCAGTGAAGGAGGCCATGAGTCGAGAAGTACCATACAAATAAGCTACTGATTGGGAAGCCAGGAGCCTTTGAGTTACAAGTGGGTGCAGGAAACTGAGTAAAGTGATTTAAAACTGAAGAGGAGGCAATTAGTGGCAGATAAGTGAGTTGAGAGATAATTATTTTAAATTTGTTCCGACAGAAAGTGGCTGGGGAACACTGACAGGAGATTGGCATAAAAGATTATACTTTGCCAGAAAACACCAAGAAAAGCCTTAATATGTTGTAGAATTGGATTCTTCGGACTGAAGAAACTAAGATAAAATCAGATCAGAATGATGGGAAGAAAAAAAGTATGTTCAGGAAATGCTCATGATTCAAAGCAAACCACAACTTAAAGAAACATGGAGCCTCATGGCATAGGCATGAAGCTGTCAATTGAAAGTCTCACTGGTCACTGGGCTCACCTTACTGATTATGTGACCCAAGTAGCAGGATGAAGTCTGAGGTGAAATTTTCTTTAATGAAATATTTCTTTAACGAAAAGCATATTTATTCTATTTGAGGGGATTATTTCAGGTTGTATGTTTCATATTGAGATTTCATTATGCTTTCTCTCAAAACCATTCCCTTGCACACAAAATGTCTTGTGCCCAGATTCTTTCTGCTCCTTTTGAAAACTGTAATTGTGCTCTTAGATTAACTGGTACACAGATTACCTGTGCTCCTGCTTAAAACCCTTTCTTCTTGCACTCATCTGCTGCTCTGTGATCTCAAAACATTTGCTCACAAAGGGTGGTGTTCACCATTGATAGGCAGCGACGCTACAATGTTTCAAGAGCTGTTTTTTTTTTTCTTTTTAAAGAAATGATTTGAAGCTTTTAACAAACTGATCAAGTCACTCTGTTGTGATTTAATATACGGCTTTTTTAAGCAAAACTCTTGAACATTGTCACTGCCTCATTAATAGTCTCAATCCCTTGCATTCAGTCAAATAATGTAAGGCTGTTTTATCACTTTTTATAGTTATTTATACTAAAAGATGCATAGATTCTTATATTCCGTTTCATATCGTAGCACAAATATAATTTATCAAGTTTTGCTATTGTGAATTGGTACAAACAGGTTGCACATACTCTTGCCACTACATCATTTTATTACATGTAACCTTTATTCTTCAGTGGCCTATAAGATTGTAGAATGGATATCACACACAAAAAAAGAAAATTCTGAAAAATGCATGATTACTGGTTTCTAAGTGTCAATTACATAGAAATATAAAAGGTGAAATCAGGGTTTGAAATGATGATTGTGAAGTGAAGGCCTGGTAAGGCATCTGTACAGAGGAAACCAAGAATGTGAGGACATCTGTTGACATTTTGCAGTATGGAAAGTTATGGTTATATTTGCAATCATGTCATCTTTTCCAAATACTTTTAAGCCTCTGTAAAATACTTTTCCTAAAATGGACCTAATTCCTAAATGGTAAATGCTATATTTTTGTAAAACCTTTTATTTCAAATCTATAGTTCAAAGGGACAATCAAAAAAAAAAACAAAAAAAAAAAAAAAAAAAAAACACTTATCTAGATACTCATGGGCCTACATATAATTCTGTCTAAAGGTCATAACCTGAATATAGACTGCATTGTGATGGCTTGTTGTGAATCTGCAACATACAAATAAACTGAATTACAAAGAGAAAATGTTACTGTATAATGTAATTATATTAAAATGTGTACATCACACCATGCTTCTTACATTCCATTCAAATCCCCCAACAGCAAGTCCTCCAGCTGCTCCTGTTCCCGCAAGACCAATGAACAAACCACTGCCAACATTACTGGACATCAGAGAAGCTCCAATCTGTAAACAGAAAAGGGTTGCAGAGTCGGATCAATGTAATGTGTAGACCCAAGGGGTCATACTGTTACGAACAGGACTAACGAGTAAGAACAAAAAAGGTTTAACAAAAAGGTAAGGGGATACAGGGAACTAACGAACATCAACAAAGTATCAAATGAAAGAGGCCCAAACACACGGTGCTACAAAGTACAAATAAACCCGGACAAACCTACAGAAGTACCAACTAATAATCACTAGACAAAAATACAAACAACTCACTAACAGAAATACAAAGTAACAAACGAAAATCACTGCCGAAAGCAGGAAAACGAGAACAAACATACGAAGCTAACAGGGTAAAGTAACAACGAAAAACACTGTATAAACGCAGACCAAACAATTCAACCCAACTAACAAACAAAACAGCGGTTCCTGACAGACAAACGAACAAACAAACGAACGAACAAACAAACAAACAAACTGACCAGATTCATGGAGCATGGATGAGCACAGAAGTGTGAGGACAAGAATGAGCAGCATGAACGACAACAAACCAGCAATGAGCAGAAGACTGAGGGGAGCTTTTAAAATGGAGGGATGCACAGGTGAATTGAGTCTGTAATTAGTCCGGTGTGTGGAGAGTGGGGGAAGAGGAAGTCCATATGTGGGTGTGGCAGGAGGGTGAGACCAAGAACAAAACAAAACCAAACAACCCGACAGGGGCAGAGGGGGGAATTGTAACACATACACGAGGTAGTAGCCAGAATAGTGAAGGTGAACAACATATTGAAAATGTTCCAACTAGTGGGATTTATTGCCTATGGTGTCTGGAACAACAGCAGTGTAGTGGTGTTTAGAGAAGTGAGCAAGCAGTAATTCAATTCAATTCAATTCAATTTTATTTGTAGAGCGCTTTTTACAATTGGCATTGTCACAAAGCAACTTTACACAACCAAAGAACAGTACATGAACAGTGAATGTGTAAGAATCATAATAATCAGATTGTCCCTGATGATGATTCATAGGCTGGAGGCTATAAAGCAACCCTGGAGGCATGTGCACTAGGCATGGCAGCTGAAGCCCCATGAATCTTCCAGAGGGTTCATCTGATCGTGCCGGAAAAGGAACCAAAGTTGCGGGGCTTTGAAACCACACAGAACAGTGACATCTGTTGGTGGTGCACTGCAAGTGTATCATCTGATTCAATCAGCCTCCTTTTCCTTGGTACATTTCAATATGTACATGATAAAAAGCGTAAAACAATGCAAAACAGTTTGTGATAGTTTATGTGAGAAGTGCTTTTTTTACATTGTGAATAATAAGTATTAAGTGAAAGGGGGTGTGCTTGTGAAATGGGGCCAGGCTAAAATGACTGCATGAGATGGATTTCACAGAATTTTATTCAAAAACAGGATTCTCTCAGTTGTGGTGGGTTTCAGCCTGTTTGGTCGCTGATGATCACAGGGCACATAGGAAGCTGTTGTGCACAAAAAGTTAATCGCCAACTTGTAAAGGTGCAGGTATACCACCTTGTGGGTGACCCAGTACCTCTGATTTTCAAATTAATGAGAAAACAAACTGGGAGCCAGTGATGTGATGCCAAGATCAGAGTAATGTGCTCTCGTTTTTTTCCTCCGGTTAAAAGCTGGCCAGCCGCATTTTAAACTTACTGCAGTTGAGCAAGTGATCTCTGACCAAGCCCAACATAAGTGTGTTGCAGTAGACTGTGAATTTTGATAAAAGCGTGGATTCAAATTTAAAAGTCATGGCTTGAGAGAAATTTTTTCACTTTGGCCAGCTGTCTCAAATGGAAAAAGCTGGACTTGACCACTGAACTGATCTGGGATTGGCTGCTCCTCCTACGGTAGGCGTATCGTATCTCTTCCTGTTCTCGACGCTGACTCGCTATTCAGTTGCTCTGTTTGTTTTGCTAAATTTAACAAACTTTAAACTAAATTCATAGTGTTAGTGAAAAGCACTACTGGCGTAAGAGTTATAACATAGCCCGCTAGCATAGTTCCCGTTAGAGGTCCCCCAGCAGTTCCTGAGCAGCCGGGAAGTCAGGCCGGCTGGGTGACAGTTTGAAGGAAGCATAACCCTAGACACTCGCCCAACGTTCACCACGACCAGGTTCACGTTTCTAACAGATTTTCCCCACTCAGCGACACACCCGCTGAGAAACCCACCCTGATCATTGGCAGCTCTATAGTGAGAAACGTGAAGTTAGAGACTCCAGCGGCCATAGTCAAGTGTATTCCTGGGGCCAGAGCGGGCGACGTCGAATCCTATTTAAAACTCCTGTGTAAGGATAAATGTAAATACAGTAAAATTATAATTTACACAGGAGTTAATGACGTCCGATTACAGCAATCGGAAGTCACCAAAATTAACGTTGAATCGGTGTGTAACTTTGCCAATATGATGTCGGACTCCGCAGTTTTCTCTGGGCCCCTTCCCAATCTGACCAGTGATGACATGTTTAGCCGCATGACATCATTCAACCACTGGCTGTCTAAGTGGTGTCCCGCAAACAACGTGGGTTACATAGACAATTGGAGAATGTTTTGGAGGAAACCTGGGCTGATCAGACGGCATCCATCCCACTTTAGATGGTGCGTCTCAACTATCTAGACATATGAGTTTATTAGACGACCTAAACCCTGACAAGTCTTACACACCTCTCTGCAGCTTCCTTACAGCCGTCATCCCCCAAAACTACATAACCCCATAGAGACAGTGTCTGCTCCCCTACTACCTAAATTATTTATATCTAAAACTAACACAAGGAGTTATTCATAAAAACGATTTAAACCACTCTAGTGCTGCCTCAACACTGCATTTAATTCACTTTTAGACTTCATTGGTTTTACCCAAAATGTAAATAAGCCCACTCACTGTTTTAACCACACCCTTGATCTTATTCTGACATACGGTGTGGAAGTTGATCAGTTAATAGTTTTTCCCCCAAACCCTCTTTTATCTGACCATTTCTTAATTACATTTGAATTTACATTACCAAAATTTACTAAACCTACAGATAAGATTCACTACAGTAAATGTTTATGTGAAAATGCTGTTGACAAATTTAAGGAACTGATTCCATCTTTTATTTCAGAGCCATGTACCAACACAGAGGAAGGCAGTTATTTCAACGTTACTCCAGCACAAGTGGACTACCTTATTACTAGTTCTGGTGCTTCACTCGGAACAATACTTGATACTGTTGCTCCTCTGAAAAAGAAGCTAGTGAGTCAGAGGAAGTTTGCTCCATGGTAGGATTCACAAAACCGTAGCTTAAAGCAGAAATCACGTAAGCTGGAAAGGAGGTGGCGTTCCACCAATTTAGATGAATCTAACCTAGCCTGGAAAGATAGTTTAATAATATCTGAAAAAGCCCGTAAAGCTAGAACATCATATTTCTCATTATTAGAGGCACATAAGAACAATCCTAGGTTTCTTTTCAGCACTGTAGCCAGGCTGACAAAGAGTCGTAGCTCTGTTGAACCTAGTATTCCGTCAACTCTCAGCAGCAATGATTTTATGAATTTCTTTACAAATAAAATCATAACTATTAGAGAACAAATTGATCAGATCCCTCCTGCATACAGCATGGACTGTATAACAACTCTAGATTCATCTGCAAGACCACGCTCGTACTTAGACTGCTTCCTCCCCATAGATCATTCTGAATTAATTTTAGTCTAGTGTTCTCGTCCAGGGTGTTGAAACTCTAAACTAAACACGGAGCTAACCAGACTTCAAATGAAGAGGATTCACTTCGTCAAAGTGCCGTTTATTTTCTTCTCTTCACTTTAAAGTGCATGAGCTTATATGGTCATTTGTGTTTTTGGTAAAAACTGTAAAACACAATACAAAGGAAAACATTCAGTCTTTGAATGCTAGCACCGAAACTTATACAATCTCAATATCAATCAAATACAACATCGTATGCTTAATCGTTTTAACACGATACATATGCAAATATAACGTTTATAGTATGAACCATCAAAAATACAAACTTACGGCATTGCGTCTATGGTATTTCTTAGCAGATGGCAATAGATTCACATGACGGTCGCATGTGCCTAGTTTCTCCCGTATCCCGTCGTAAACAGGAAATTACCAACGTGATCCTCCGCAAAACCGGAAGTCACGTCACACATATCGCGAGATTATATAAACTTCTCAAATTAGCGATTTGTCCTAACAGAAAACATTTTAATATTCCTATAAACATAATTATAAACATTTTGGCTGAACACTTTGCATTAAACAAACTTAACTACGAATTTAGGAATAAATATGCACAAATTAAAGATTGCCCTAAAGGCAACACACTCCCCGCCTGACCTTTGTAAGGTCACTGAACATCAGAACATATAAAACAGTTATTACTTCAGTCTTTAGACATGAGTAAAACAACCTCTCCTACAGGTCTCAGGAAAGTCTTTGGATTTCCTCCCTCAGCTGTTTGCAACTCGATTTTCCTGACATGTCCATCCTTACCAGGGAATGTGGCAGTGACTCTGGCCATTGGCCAGCAGTTGCGTGCAACCTGCTTATCCTTTAGTAGGACCAAGTCTCCGACTTGAAGGTTCCTTCGAATTTCCGTCCACTTCTGTCTGCGTTGCAGAGTGTGCAGATACTCCCTTTTCCAACGAGTCCAGAACTGATTTGCTAGGGTCTGAACTTGTCTCCACTGCTTTGTGTGTAGATTTTTGTCCGAAAACTCCCCTAGTGGAGGAGGAACTCCTACTTTCTGTGTGAGGAGCATCGACGGAGAAAGAATGAAGGGGTTTTCTGGATCCGAGGACACAGGTGTAAGCGGTCGTCCATTCATAATGGCTGTAACCTCTGCCATCAGCGTGCACAGTATCTCATGTGTCAGTCGAATGTTCTGCTGTAAGAACATTGAGTCGAGGATTCTTCTAGCGATGCCTATCATTCGTTCCCAGGAACCTCCCATGTGAGAGGCATGGGGTGGGTTGAATACCCATGTGCAACCCTGCTCACTCAGGTAACTATGCACCCTTCTGTCCAAACCCAGTTCTTTGCTTGCACCGATGAAGTTAGTGCCACAGTCAGATCGCAACTGCTTTGCAGGGCCTCTGAGTGCGAAGAAACGCCTGAGGGCATTGATGCAGCTGGATGTGTCCATAGACTCGATGACCTCGATGTGGACTGCTCGTGAACTCATGCAACTGAACATGATAGCCCACCTTTTGCTTTCCGCTTGTCCTCCTCTAGTACGTCTGATGTTGACAGACCATGGCCCAAAAACGTCTAGTCCTACATATGTGAATGGAGGGCAGACTTGGAGTCGTTCAGGTGGCAGATCCGACATACGTTGCTCTTCCTGTTTTCCCCGCAGCTTGCGGCAAGTCACACATTTGTGAAGCACTGAATTGACCAGAGCTTTGCCTCCCAAAATCCACAATCCAGCAGCCCTGATAGCACCTTCTGTCAGATGGCGACCTTGGTGTTTCACTTGCTCGTGGTAATGACGCGTGAGCAGCACAGAAATGTGGTTGCGTTTCGGCAGGATTATTGGGTTCTTTTCCACAGATGTGAGGCCTGAATATTTAAGGCGTCCTCCTAAAACAAGAAGACCATTATCCAGGATTGGATTGAGTGTCCTTAAACAGCTGTTGGTAGGTATCATTTTGTTGGTTTGCAAGGCTGCACATTCCTTGGCAAAAGCTGACATTTGCGTTGCTTTGAAGATAACGTCCTTGGCTTGATCACGTTCCTCTTGAGTGTGGGGTAAGTTGCATATGTGCCATCCCTTGCATTTGCTGTTTTGAACTGAGTGATTGTATGATTTGGCAATGTGGATAAGTGATGTTATGCTTCTTACCAATGAGGTGAAGGTAGAGAATTGCTGGAAGCGTTCAGATGTTAGCACTTTGCTGTCCAGAAAAGTAGCACAGGTTTGTACTTCTGGTCGAATTTCCACATCTGTTTCTGGTTCGATTAACTCAAATGATGGACTGGGTTGTGTTTCTTTCACAGGTGACTTACAGAGGAAGTCAGGTCCTGTAAACCATGAGGTCTGAGCAAGATGAGATGCAGGCACAGATCTTGAAGCATGGTCAGCAGGGTTCTTCTCTGTATGGACGTAGTTCCATTGTTCTGGCCTTGATGACATCCGAATTCGCTGGACTCTATTGTGGACGTACAAATAGAATCGTTTTGATTCATTACAGATGTAACCAAGAACCACTTTACTGTCTGTGTAAAACTTAACAGCATCCAGTTTCAGGTCCAGCTCGTCTTGTATGAGATCAGCCATCTCAACTGCTAAGACAGCTGCACACAGCTAAAGTCTTGGGACTGTTGGGACAGATTGTGGTGCCAGCTTCGCCTTACCCATGATGAATCCCACCTCGACATGGCCGTGTTCTTGGACTGTTCTTAAGTATGCTATTGCACCTATAGCTTTGACTGAAGCATCTGAGAACACACACAGTTCTTTGTATGTTGTTTTACTAGGTGAAGCTGCAGTATACATACGTGGCACGTGAAGCTGTTTCAGATCTTGAAGTGAATTTCTCCAAGCTTCCCATTGGTTTAGCCTGTCTGCAGGCAGTGGTGTGTCCCAGTCAGACTGCTCGGAGGCAAGTTCTCTTAGAATTGCTCTTCCCTGGATTGTGACAGGAGCAATCAGGCCCAGAGGATCAAAAATGCTACTCACAGTAGACAGAACACCTCGACGAGTGAATAGCTTGTTATTTGGTGGCACTGAGAAGGTGAATGTGTCCGTTCTGATTTCCCACAGAAGACCTAAACTTCGCTGTGTGGGTGTGTCTTTTCCACTCAAATCCAAGTTCTTCACCACTGCACAGTCTTCTGGTGAGAAGGCCTCTGTGACTGCCTGACAGTTTGAAACGAGCTTGTGCAAGCGCAGGTTAGACTCTGCGAGTGAAGCCTGTGTTCGTTTCAGAAGATCAATTGCTTCAGCTTCAGTTGGCACTGATATTAGGCCATCATCAACATAAAAGTGTCTTTCCACAAACTTGACGGTGTCGTCACCATACCTTTGTGCACCTTCCCTTATGGCTCTTCGCAGCCCATAGACAGCAACTGCAGGCGACGGACTGTTGCCAAAGACGTGGACTCTCATTCTGTACTCCACAACCTCCTTGTTGATGTCATTATCCTTGTGCCAAAGAAATCGCAAGAAGTTTCTGTGGTCTTCATGTACTAGGAAACAGTGAAACATCTGTTGGATGTCAGCAAGGACTGCAACCTTCTCTTTCCTGAACCGCAACAGAACACCTAGGAGACTGTTATTTAGATCAGGACCTTTAAGAAGCACATCGTTGAGTGAGGTGCCAGACCACTGGGCACTGGAATCAAAAACCACTCTGATCTGGTTGGGTTTCTGTGGATGATAAACTCCAAATGTTGGGAGATACCAGCATTCCTCATTTTCTTTCAGTTGAGGTGCCACCTCAGCATGTCCATTGGCGAATATCCTTCCCATGAACTCCACATACTGTTGCTGCATTTCTGGTTTCCTTTTCATTGTTCGTTTCAGGGAAGTGAATCGGCTGATTGCTTGCTCTTTGTTATTTGGCAAACGCTGTCTGGGTTCTCTGAAAGGCAATGGCGCAACCCAACTGTTATCTTCGTTTCTGTAGACCTTTGCATCCATTAGTTTTAGGAATGCCTTGTCTTCCACTGATGGAGCAGGCTTGTTGTCATGTTCTGTTTGGATGAACACTGACTGTCCTAGTATTTTCTCATTTACACTGCACTGCTGGTCATAATCATGCCGTGCTTCTCTGGCGTGTATGAAGCTTGTGCAAGGCTGAAATATTGAAGATCGGCCGTTCTCTAGCACATTGGTTTTGAATGTCTTTACCGTGGGTTTGTGCATGTTCCCAAGACACACATCTCCTACAACCACCCAGCCAAGGTCCAGACGTTGGGCAAAAGGTGCGTTGTGTGGTCCATTAATCTGCTCTCTGACTTTATGTGCTCTAATGACATCTCTTCCCAGTAGCAGTAGTATTTTTGCATCTGGATCTAAGTCTGGGATGTGTTTAGCAATGTGTCTTAAATGGGGTTGGTGCATGATTGCACTTGGAGTTGGAATCTCTGAACGGTTGTTCAGGATGTCGTTACATTCCAAGATTGGAGGGAGACAGATGACGACTTTGCCATCGAGTGACTCTATCTGGAATCCCTCAGCCTTTCTGCCTGATGTTTCTGTGACTCCAGAACAAGTTTTGAGGTAGTAGAAGCATGGACTGCTCTCTATGTTAAACAGTTCAAAGAACTCTGACCTAGCTAATGAGCGATTACTTTGATCATCCAATATTACATAAGCTTTGATGGCTTTGTCCTGAGCGCCTTTTGGATAAATCTTAGTGAGACATATCTTTGAGCATGAGCGGTTCCACTGACCTGGGCCGCAGACTTCTGTGCAGCTTGTGTTGATGGCATCCGTTTGCTCTTCTCCCTCCCCGCCGTCTTCTTGAGCCGTTGAGGGAGCCTTGACTGTTTGGTATGATGAGTCAGGGTGCATTGCTGCATCGTGATAGCTACTACTGCATTCAGAACACTTCACAGCTGATGTGCAGGCTTTGGCTAAATGGGAAGTGGATGAACAGCATTTGAAACATATTCCTTTCTCTTTGAGGATTGCCTTCCTCTCACTGTAGGGTTTGTTTCGAAACATTCTGCATTTCTTAAGTGGATGAGGTTTGTTATGTAGTGGACAGTTCTTGTTAGGATCAGTGTTGGTGATGGAAACATTTGTTTTGTGCACAGAGACTGGTTTGTTTGGGATTAAATGGTTTGAAGTGTACTTAGCTGGTTTAGAATGAGTTGTGGGGCTGGACTGATACATGAAACTGGGGTCATTTCTCTTTTTTGCTTCTTGGCACACAAACTTGCAAAAGTGCTCAAAGGGTGGAAAGCGACCAAAGTTCTCTTCTTTGTAAAAGGAACCAATAGACACCCACCTCTCTTGAAGACCGAATGGAAGTTTTTCCACAATTGGTGCGATTCCCCGTGGAGTGTCCAAGTATGTCAGGCCTGCGAGGTAGCCATCTTCTTTAGCACCTTCGATTTCCTGCAGCAAATCTCCTAATTCTCTTAACTTTATGTTGTCTTTAGCAGTAATCTTGGGAAACCTCTCTAATCGCTGAAACAGTGAGTTTTCTAGGATTTCTGGAGCTGCATAAGACTCTTGTAGCCTCTCCCATGCTTTAATTAAGGCTAATCTGGGGTTATTAACATGGACTGAGCGAATGCGTTTTACCAGTTCACTAGAGTCTTTTCCTAGCCACTTAGTCATGAGGTCCAGTTCCTGGGCTGATGTGAGCTGGAGACCGTTGACAGCACCGGAGAATGAAGAGTACCAGGCACGATAATTTTCAGGCTTATCATCATACTGGTACAGCCCTGAGTTAACCAAGTCTCTCCGTGCTAGATAGAGTGCCACAGGTTCTGGATCCGGCTGTCTGGCAGATGATGGAATATACTGTGGTATGTATGCCAATGCATCAGCATTCATGATGGGGCTTGACATCTTCTCATCGTAGCTGTTGCCCTTGTGGTTCCTTAATTCCTGTGTAGGATTTAACTGGAATTCCTCTTTTGCAGGTGAGTGCAGTTTTACATCTGTGTTAGGTGGGATGCTTGCAGGCAGGTTTGGAGGAGGTGATTGTCGTTGAAGGTCGTTTTGTGAATCCACATATTCCTTTATGCGTTCCTCCTTGACTCTTTCTGAGACGGATTCTCCAGTTTTATCTAAAACCAGCAGTCCTCCAGCACTCTCTAATGCATCTGCTTCTGCTATAGCTGCATCAGCCTCTCTCTGTAGATTCAGCACTTCTAGCTCTGCGTCGATCCTTACCCTTTCCAGCTGATTCTGTGCGTCTCTTGTAAGACTTTCTGCTTCTCTGGCAGCCTTTTCCATCTTTAGCTTAGCTTCTTTGCTAGCATATGATGCTCGTACTTTGGCAGCTTCTGCTTTAGCTCTAGCGATGGCAGCTGCACTTGCTGTTGACGAACACGTCTTGCTACTCGATGCTGATGACTTGGAGCTTCGTCTGCTAGCCATTTTGTTGCTTGTAGAAATACGTGAAGTTTATGCCTTTTTACTCTAGTGTTCTCGTCCAGGGTGTTGAAACTCTAAACTAAACACGGAGCTAACCAGACTTCAAATGAAGAGGATTCACTTCGTCAAAGTGCCGTTTATTTTCTTCTCTTCACTTTAAAGTGCATGAGCTTATATGGTCATTTGTGTTTTTGGTAAAAACTGTAAAACACAATACAAAGGAAAACATTCAGTCTTTGAATGCTAGCACCGAAACTTATACAATCTCAATATCAATCAAATACAACATCGTATGCTTAATCGTTTTAACACGATACATATGCAAATATAACGTTTGTAGTATGAACCATCAAAAATACAAACTTACGGCATTGCGTCTATGGTATTTCTTAGCAGATGGCAATAGATTCACATGACGGTCGCATGTGCCTAGTTTCTCCCGTATCCCGTCGTAAACAGGAAATTACCAACGTGATCCTCCGCAAAACCGGAAGTCACGTCACACATATCGCGAGATTATATAAACTTCTCAAATTAGCGATTTGTCCTAACAGAAAACATTTTAATATTCCTATAAACATAATTATAAACATTTTGGCTGAACACTTTGCATTAAACAAACTTAACTACGAATTTAGGAATAAATATGCACAAATTAAAGATTGCCCTAAAGGCAACACATTTAGTAATTAATTCCTCTAAACCATCAACATGTGTCTTAGATCCCACCCCGACTAGACTCCTCAAGGATGTCTTACCTTTGATCAGCACGTCCATATTAGATCAATCTATCTTTACAAATAGGCTATGTGCCACAGGCTTTTAAGGTTGCTGTAGTCAAGCCCATACTCAAAAACCCTACTCTGGACTCAGGGGTCTTGGCGAATTATAGACCAATACCCAATCTGCCCTTCATCTCAAAAATAAAAGGTAGTGTCTGAGCAATTGTACGACCAACTGCGTAGGAATAACTTGTATGAAGATTTCCATTCAGGATTTAGCATCACAGAAACAGCACTGGTAAAGGTCACTAATGATCTTCTATTAGCATCAGACAATGGTCTACTCTCTATACTCGTAATGCGAGTGCTGCATTCGACACTATAGATCACAACATTTTATTACACAGACTGGAACATGTCATTGGGATCAAAGGAACAGCACTAGAGTGGTTTAAATCGTATCTATCAGATAGATTTCAGTTTGTACATGTTAATGATGAATCTTCCATGCACAGCAAAGTTAGCTATAGAATCCCATAGGGATCTGTGCTTGGACCGATTCCTCTCACTTTATATATGTCCCTTCAAGCATGCTTAAAAGACATAAAGGCCTGGATGTCCTCCAATTTCCTTCTCCTAAATCCAGACAAGACAGAGGTTATACTGTTTGGGCCTAAAAATCTCAGAGACATTATGTCTAATCACGTTCTCACCCTTGACGACTTAGTATTGGCCTCAAGTAATACTGTAAGAAATCTCTAAGTTATCTTTGATCAGGATATCTCCTTCACTTCATACATTTAAGAAATCTCTAGAACTGCCTTTTTTCACCTGGGAAACATTGCTAAAATTAGGAGCATCCTGTCCCAAAGTGATGCTGAAAAACTAGTCCATGCATGTGTTACTTCCAGACTGGACTATTGTAATTCCTTATTAATAGGATGTCCCAATAACTCATTAAAAAGCCTCCAGTTAATCCAAAATGCTGCAGCCAGAGTTCTGACTGGATTTAGCAAGAGAGATCCTATTTCTCCTACGTTAGCTTCTCTCCATTGGCTCCCTGTAAAATCCAGAATTTAATTTAAAATTCTTCTCCTCACTTATAAATCCCTTAATAATCAGGCTCTTCCAAGCAGAACTCTATGTTCTCAGACTGCAGGTTTACTTGTGGTTCCTAGAGTTTCCAAATGTAGAATGTGAGGCAGAGCCTTTAGCTACCAAGCCCCTCTCCTGTGGAACCAGCTCCCAGTTCAGGTTCGGGAGGCAGACACCCTATCCACATTTAAGACTAGACTTAAAACTTTCCTTTTTTATAAAGCTTATAGTTAGAGATGGATCAGGTGACTCTGAACCATCTCTTAGTAATGCTGATATAGCTTAGTCTGCTGGGGGACCTCTACTGATAAACTGAGCTCCTCTCCTCTCTCCTTCTCCTGTATCAATGCAAATGCCACGATTGCATGTCATTAACTTTGTGTCTTCTCTCTCCTGTAGTTGTGTTTCCTCCTCACTGTCTCCCTCTCTCTGTACTTTTCTGCAGGTATCCTTGGCGTGGAGCTGTATATCTCCAGAATCCAGTTGACCTGCCCAATGTTCTTGCTGCTTGTTGTTGTCTTATTGCCTGCTGTTCTTTTCTCTCTTCTCTTTCCACTCACCCCAACCGGTCGAGGCAGATGGCTGCCCACTATGAGCCTGGTTCTGCTGGAGGTTTCTTCCTCTAAAGGGAGTTTTTTACTCTCCACTTTTGCCTAAAGCTTGCTCAAATGGGATTGTTGGGTTCTCTATAATTTTTTGTATAAATATTTTTTGTAAGGTCTTAAACCTTACACTGTAAAGTACCTTGAGATAACTTCTGTTGTAAATTGGCGCTATACAAATAAAACTGAATTGAATTGAATTGAATCTGCGCATCAAAATGGACAGATGTCAGACACCTTATCTGACTCCGTAAGATAAGAGTCTGTTGCATTCTCTCACAAGGGAAAATGATATGCTTCAAAATCACTTGTCTCACAAGTCTTACAGTTGAGAGAAACAAATGTGAAAGAATGCAAGAAACAAATGTGAAAGAATGCAAGAAATGTAAAAAGTATAACTCTCTGTACAATTTTCAGTTTCATTAAATAAAAGTTATTCTTTCTTAGTGGCTGTCATCTCCATAAAAGTGGAATGAGATGCCGTGTTTTCTGACAATTATTCCAAGAGGAAGTAGAGCCAGAACAAAGTGGCCCAACAATGGATCCTTGAGGCACCCCATATGTAAGATGTGATGAGAAGGAGCATGCAGTTCCAATATGAACACAAAAAATTTCTATGTTAAATTGGACCTAAACCAATTTTGTTTTTGTTAAAAACGCATGTTTTAAAAAAAAATCCATATACAACAGGTTTATACCAAAAAACTTTTTTTTCATGCCTAGGGAGGAATAAAAGGTAAAAGAGCTGGAGCTGTACATCTCCAGAGTGCAGTTACCGGCCCTACAGACCTTTCCAAGACAAACAAGAGAATTGGAAAATTAGGATACTGTCCTGATAAAGACTATAAAAACCAGAAATTCCTACCTACAAACATGAGGAAGCATGAAACTACCCAAGAGCGAACATTTTTGGATCCAAGATTCTAAAACAGCTGCACTGATGAAGATAAACTTTCAAACATGTCTGATATGGAAATTAGTATATTTGTATCCTGTCATTTCTTTAGATAAACACTCTGGCTTTTTAATATTTGCTTCCTTTTCTGTATGTCAACGGATACATCTTAATCTGTGAGTAGCTCAAGCAGAGAGAATCCTGACGTCGATCTACTTCCATCAGACAAAAAAAAAGCAAGGAGGTACTTAGGAAGCTTCTTCAAAACTCAGCCATGCCAGCAGCTCTGCAACTTGAATAAATCATAGCCTCTGAATTAAACAACTACTTGCTTTCTCTATCCATTGATAGTGAGGAAAAGGTGGAGACTCCATCAGATAAAGTTTTCAAAGAATGACCAGGGTTGCACAAAAGTATTGTTGTATTCCTTCACAGACAGTATTTAGTAATGGGGCAAATGTGGTTACATGTCACCGTTCATAAACCAGGAATGTGGACATGCTAGGTTTTCTTGCAAAATACCTTAAGAGAGCAATCTATTTTTGGAATTTGGATTTTATCCATTGTTGTGAATAGAGTTTAGGTTAGTTGATGTATTATTCATTTACATAATTATGTGATAGCAGAAAGCAACATAACAGCACAGATTTTGCAGTTGAAGTGATAGAAGTAAAAGTTTTTCCTAATGTTCTTTGGATGCTTCTGAAACTTTGTGTAATTGTATAACTTCCATCTGACTAAATCGTCCCCAGTTTTTCACTTTCTGCAAAAACACACTTTTGACTCTTTTGATTATTCCTTATACTTTACCAAAACATCTTCAAATTTGGAACATGCCCTTTTTGGACCACCCCCAAATTCAATGGTACTACCCATTTTGCAACCATTACTACTGTATAACTGTAATTGTGGACTTCAGAAATTCAGTGGCATAGCTCCTTAATACAGGCAAATAACGCAACAAACTAAGTTACATAATATTCTAGAGTAGTGCTCTATGTACACCGAAGATGGCGCAGATGGAGTGGATTTATATATACTTCAACCACCGTATTTAGTTTATACATTTAGAAGGCAAAGAAAAGAAAACAGCCATAGTTCATTTAGTATACTTTATTTAGTTTGGTTGCCAGTGCATTTAATTTCTATAAGTAGTGCCCACTTATTATCACAGTTATCGTCTGTAATGTCATACTTATGTTTGTTTAACAATTCTTGCCTGTGTTAATATATATTTTTTCAGTTACCAGTGCTGAGGTTGGCCAAAGTTAGTTGCTTCTGCTGCTGCTGGTCGTCTTCTCAGGCTGGGGCAAAGGATGCAGCCCTGAAAACAGACCTATTTTATACAGGAAGAGGCTCATTGGACTGTACCATAGTCTACCACCTTTGGATGGAGTTATTTTTTATTAATTGTTTAATGATATACAATTAAAAAGACTGACAGTGATGTTGTGCTGTTTGTTAGTAGCATTTGTTTGTTGTTACCCCCTGTGTGTCCATTGGTCTGATCAGCCATTATATGTGTTCCCTTGTGTGTTCATTTTTGGAGGTCAGTTGGTTTTTGTTAGTCAGTTTATGCAGTTGAAGTTAAGTTTGTCTAGTCAGTTTTGTCTGAGTTTGGTTTCTTTTGTTGATCAATGGACCATCTAAAATATGTTAAAAATAAATATGTGAATTTACACTTACTATCTAGGACACTTACTATCATGGAATGATAGTAAGTGTCCTTGAATACTGCATGACAGGACAAGAAAGCTCTGGGGTAATAAGTACGGCACAAAGAATCATTGGCTGCTCCCTAACCTCACTAGAAGCCATTTAAAAGTGATGGTGTCTGAGCAGAACAAGTAAAATCCTAATAGATGACTCACACCCTGGCAAGAGAATAGGAGCATAAAAAGCCAAACATTTTACACCTGGGTCGTTAGACTCCTAAACACTACATAACTATCGTATCATACAGACATGTACTTCTACAATACATTTGCAATATGCATGTGCGGACAGTGAAAATGAAATGACAGTGATTAGTCTATGAGACTATTTATATTTTATGCTGTACTATTTGGATTAAGAGCTCAGCAAATTTTTGTTGTATACATGATTTACAATGAAAGTAAAGGTAATTCAATTAAATTCTATTTTATTCTATGAGTTTCATGGAAACACTTGCCACTAGGGGACAGTATGGGTGGGTGGGGTGGGGGGTGGGGGGGCTTATGTTTTCATCTTTAGAAATCAAAAACTGTAATTTACACATGTGTGACGTCTCTTACACTTATATCATACCATGTGAAATGCTTAATATACTGAACTACTACAGTAGGCCACGCCACCTTGTGGCTAATCATGCAACGGCAAATGTTAAACTTACGGTTAAGCTTAGGCAATATAAACATAAATTGAATTGAATTGAATTTAGAATACTCTCTGTGGCCAGAACCAATGCAAATAGGGCGAACCTAATTCAGCTCAGAGGAGACACACATCATACCTGTGTCTATAGTGAGGGGGCTTCTCGCAGTGCGTCCTGTCCAATAAATGCCAAGGCTCAGCAGCAGACGAGGGGGCATAATTAAAGCACAAGTACATTTTTCAGTGAGTAAATGTAACAGATTTCTTTCTACCAATGTGTAGAAATTACAGCTATAAGTTAAATGAGAGAATACCCACTGCGATAAAAAAAAAAAAAAAGCAGCTGGCTGTAAACTAATGCATACAATTGTTCCCAAGTAAATGTTTCATAGTTTGCCAACTATCTGTCAGACCTGCTTAACCAAAACTAACTGCTAACTAACAAATTCTATAAACACATTTGCAGAAAACACATAAGCAGAACAACAAATACAAACACTACTACAAGAACTACTTACTTACAAAGTCCAGCAGGGCTGGGCCTTCCTCCTCTGCTTCTTTCTCATTATTTCATTCTATAAACGTGTAACAGAAAATTGATTGAAGCCTTTTACCCGTTACAAAGTTGTCACGTTTCCTCCTCCTTTTTCTCTCATTCCCGTATTTGGTCAGTTTCCTGGTTGTTCACCTTCTTGCCACATGACCTCCTGATTACTGATTGACAAATGTTTGTGACAAATGGTCCTTCTTATAAATCCAGAGAGTAAACTAGGTGCAGTCACATAGTCACAAACCAATCTGAGAGCAACACTTTCTCGCATTACCTTTGAACTGCCTTGCCTTGCAGCCTGCTTTTGCCTGACCCTCTGGTGCTGTGAGTTTCATATCCCCTGATCTGTTCTCTCCATGGTCCTCTCCCTGCTCACAGTACCGGACCTGAACCCTGAATGACCCATCTCTGCCTGATTCCCCTTCCCATCATCCACTTTGCCCTGGAATGCCATTATTTTATGATTCCAGCTTTACTTCGGGTTTTTATTTTGAAATTCACTTCCACCCTAGCTCACCAATCTGTCTGATTGGTAACACCGGCTTCCGTCTCCCTCTGATATAAGCTGCACTTTTAACACTCACCATTGCCATCTTCTCTCTCATTACTGGCAGCCATTTTGTGACCCTGCCTTACCCCTACTTCACTCCCCCAATACGGTTTCCACCAACTTCTACTGACACTTGAACAAACTCATAAACCAGTCAAGACCAGTAAGAGCAGTGAGCTAACTTTAAGTAAGATCATTCCTGTTACTATTGGTAAAGGTAACATTTGGTTTTGGTTTAATTCAGTGAGTCGCACGTCACACTGAAGGTATAGTGTGTATGTACACACATACACACACACACATACCTGTAGTGAAGATTTATCGCAATGAATAAGTATGAGGGTTAGAGATAGGTAGAGCAGAGGACATTTACATGATTTTGGTGTTTTCTCCATGCCGGCATGTTTGTATTAAATTGAGATGGTTCATCACACTGAGTCCTTCCTTGAAGTCTAAGATTTCACAACATTTAGAGGAAAAGGAAACATTTCTACGACAGGCCCAAAAGTGTGTTTGTCAGACTGAAAAATCAGGCCTGTGATTAAAATCAATTGCATATAGTTCCAAAACTGTATTATTAGAAAGACAATTAAATTTTTTGTTTTAATTATTTTAAATAAGTTAACACATGGTGAATAATACGCATTTTGGACACATTATTTAATTTTTGTTTTTGCACTACTATTTTGTACACTATTTTGCTCATTTCAAAAATGTAGTCACACCCATAGTAGATGTTGTCCTGCAATTTTGCCAAGTCTAGCCAATGTCATAATAAAAACAAACTATTTTTGCACCATTAATGAATGGTGAAAAAATAGTGTGCATAAACTTAGCAGGATGTTAAGAGTAACATGAGTTGGTTTAGACTGGTAGGAAAGACAAGTTCATGACTTTAGCCACTAAAATTGCAGAAACAACTGGGTTTGTTTCTGCACATTTCCTACTGTCAATATTGACAACTGACTGCATCAAAATAGCTACCGTGTAATGTAAAACTAAGCAGGCAAAACAGAAAAATGACAATAGAGCAGTACAGTATATTGTTACACACATTTTGCTCACTGTCAAGGACACAAGCAGAACTGTTCTGTAACAGAACGGTACTCACAGGCCACCAGGTCATTGAACGGCCTGCCAAAAAATACCCCCCTACAGTGCTGCGATTGGCTCGAACTGATGACTGAAAAAGATTGAGATTTGATTAGACCAGCAGTAAACTTAAAACAACACTAAAATCCACACTTGAATAGATCAACTAAGTCTTATTCTAGTGACTTGGACTGATGTTGAACCAGAAATGATAAGCTGGAGATAGTCATCTCAGTATTTATGCTTGGGCACTTTTCGCATCAATGGAAATCATAGTCAGAGTGACAACAGCAAACATGTATTTTGAATAAGGAAAGGACAAGAACCAAAAGAGACAAGCACTTGTCAGGTACCCTAGATTAAGAGACGACGTATTTATTTAAAACTTTATTATATTTGATGAACATGGCACTTTTAAGCCCAAGTTGACTCTATGTTGTGTATTGTTCAATACATTACAAATTAGTGTGTAAAAAATAATGTTCTTTGAGTTTAGTGTGTATGCGCAAAATGAGTTAACAACTTCTTACCCAGATTCCAACCACCATGACAAAGATAAAGTAGATGACAACCACAGTAATGTCAGCAGTCTCCAGACTTATCCCTGTACTCCGTGGAGCTTCAGTGGTGAACCAAGAGGAGCTGCTGTCTGTATCTTTAGTACAGAAGAAGAATTTCAATATAATAGCATAATATGATAGCATCTCTTTCACTGACCCCAAAAATACAAAAACAAAACAAATCACAGCAACCTTTAGACCAAATAACCCATCCATCCATCCATTCTCATCCGCTTATCCGGGGCCGGGTCGCGGGGGGAGCAGCTTAAGCAGAGATGCCCAGACTTCCCTCTCCCTAGACACCTCCTCCAGCTCTTCCGGGGGGACACCGAGGCGTTCCCAGGCCAGCCGAGAGACATAGTCCCTCCAACGTGTCCTGGGTCTTCCCCGGGGCCTCCTCCCGGTGGGACAGGACCGGAAAACCTCCCCTACGAGGCGTCCCGGGGGCATCCGAAACAGATGCCCAAGCCACCTCAACTGGCCCCTCTTGATGCAGAGGAGCAGCGGCTCTACTCCGAGCTCCTCCCGGGTGCTCCTCACCCTATCTCTAAGGGTGCGCCCAGCCACTCTGCGGAGGAAACTCATTTCGGCCGCTTGTATCCGCGACCTTGTCCTTTCGGTCATGACCCAAAACTCATGACCATAGGTGAGGGTAGGAACGTAGACTGACCGGTAAATCGAGAGCTTTGCCTTTCGGCTCAGCTCCTTTTTCACCACGACGGACCGGTACACCGACCGCATTACTGCTGCCGATGTACCAATCCGTCTGTCAATCTCACGCTCCCTATTTCCCTCACTCGTGAACAAGACCCCAAGATACTTAAACTCCTCCACTTGAGGGAGGATCTCCCCCCCAACCTGGAGGGTGCAAGCCACCTTTTTCCGGTTGAGAACCATGGCCTCGGCCTTGGAGGTGCTGATTCTCATCCCAGCCCCTTCACACTCGGCTGCAAACCGCCCCAGTGCCTGCTGGAGGTCCCGGTCCGATGAAGCCAACAGGACAACATCATCTGCAAAAAGCAGAGATGAAATCCCGTGATTCCCAAACCGGATTCCCTCCGACCCCTGGCTGCGCCTAGAAATCCTGTCCATAAAGGTAATGAACAGGATCGGTGACATAGGGCAGCCCTGTCGGAGTCCAGCATTGTTCCTCCTGGATCCGAGGTTCGACTAGGGGCCTAACTCTCCTCTCCAGCACTCTGGAATAGACTTTCCCAGGGAGGCTGAGGAGTGTGATCCCCCTATAGTTGTAACACACACTCCGGTCCCCCTTTATAAAAAGAGGAACCACCACCCCGGTCTGCCAGTCCAGAGGTACTGTCCCCGATCTCCACGCGATGCTGCAAAGGCGTGTCAACCAAGACAGCCCTACAACATCCAGAGACTTAAGGTACTCGGGGCGAATTTCATCCACCCCTGGTGCCTTGCCACCGAGGAGCTTACTGACTACATCGGTGACTTCGACCAGGGAAATGGACGAATGAACCTCCAAGTCCCCAGCCTCTGCTTCCTCAACAGAAGGCGTGACGACGGGGTTGAGGAGATCCTCAAAGTATTCCTTCCACAGTCCTACAACGTCCCCAGTCGAAGTCAGCAACTCCCCACCTCCACTGTAAACAGTGTTGGCAGGAAACTGCTTTCCCCTTCTGAGGCGCCGGACGGTTTGCCAGAATTTCCTTGAGGCAGACCGATAGTCCTCCTCCATGGCCTCGCCCAACTTTTCCCAGGTCCGAGTTTTTGCCTCTGCGACCGCGCTGGCTGCGGCACGTTTGGCCTGCCGATACCCATCAGCTGCATCAGGAGTCCCACAGGCCAACCAGGCCTGATAAGACTCCTTCTTCAGCTTGACAGCTTCCCTTACTTCCGCTGTCCACCACCGGGTTCGGGGATTGCCGCCACGACAGGCACCAGAGACCACCAATCGCGCCCCTCCAGGTATCACTGTCATTGCCCACGTGGGCGTTGAAATCCCCCAGTAGGACGACCGAGTCCCCAGTCGGAGCACCTTCCAGTACCCCTTCCAGAGACCCTATGAAAGCTGGGTACTCTACACCGCTATTTGGCCCGTAGGCACAAACAACGGTGAGAGACCTATCCCCTACCCGAAGGCGCAGGGAAACAACTCTCTCGTCCACCGGGGAAAACTCCAACACATGGCAGCTGAGCTGGGGGGATATAATCAAGCCCACCCCTGCCCGCCGCCTCTCACCATGGGCAACTCCAGAGTAGAAGAGAGTCCAACCTCTCTCAAGGAGTTGTGTTCCAGAGCCCAGACTGTGTGTGGAAGTGAGCCCGACTATCTCTAGCCAATACCGCTCAACCTCCAGCACAAGTTCAGGCTCCTTTCCACCCAGTGAGGTGACATTCCATGTCCCAACTGCCAGATTCTTTGTCCAGGGATTGGGTTGTCGAGGCACCTCCAGACGGCTGCCACCCAATCCACACTGCACCGACCAAATAACAATTTGCCAAAATTAATGTTAAAAAAGCCTGTACAGTTCTAGAACAACATCCTATGCACAGTGTCTACAGATCCTATAAATAGATGAGACAAAAATCCTTGTATACCAAAATTTTAGACTGATAAGAATCTGGAGAAGGGAAAAGAATTGATAGAACCTCTTCATCTATGACTGAAGTGAATTATACACACAAATGATAGAGAGATGTGTGCTTTTTCTTGAACCCATATTCACAATGGACTATGTACTTATATTGTCTTCTTGTCTTTTGTTCATGAGACAAAGGCTCCATTCCGCTCTGTAACTGAGAGTATATTAGTTTGTGACAAAATTACTATCTTGCTGTTATGCTCTGCAGACTGTTCGGACGGTCTGTAGGACTGCCTTAGCCTTTATTAGGAAAATAAAACTCATAAAGTTGGTCCATGAGTTTTTATTTCACTCCTCACCACAAATAATATTGTAATATATGTCATTTCCATAACTGGATTATAATATATACAGGACTATACACCTTAGATGCCTATTTGTATCCACAGCCATTAGATTGTACAGGAATTGTGTGCCTGTTATTGGAGTTGTGCACTTTAGTAATAACAAGTAACAAGTAGCCCCCTACCTGATACACCCCCAATAATGTGTCTGTAAATTAAAAAAAAAAACTGTGTAGGTTGTCTTCCATTGGCCTAAATAAAAATGTGTGCCTCAAGCGTGGTTAAATACTTAATAACCATCTTGAGTTACGTATAACCAACTTAGACCTGACGTCTCAGCACAAAGTTTGCACAGATGTCCAAACATTTCAACAGGACAGGAACTTCTGAATGGTCGGTAAACAAGCTTATGTAACTCTATTTTGGGATATGGCTAACTGTAACAGAACAATTTTGATCACCTATTTACTTCAAACTAGTTGGTTACTAATACCACCATGAGCAGGTTACATTATTTTAACTGGTAATATTTGTCAATCATGATTGTAAACATAATTCAGCTTGCTTACTGTAATATAAGGCAAAAGGTTTTCATTAGCAACTTTATGCAGTGACATTAAGGATAAAAACAAGACCAGCTGGGGCAACAACCCAAACCAGCTGAGCAGCATCACTTTGCAAGGTTCCTCACTCTTTTCTATTTCCAGGTCTCTGCGTCAGCTGGTTCACCTCTCACAGGTGATCAGTAACTTTGTATTTATGGACTGGTTTGTCAGCTATTAGTTTCCTAGTTTCTTCCTTGACTTTTTTCAACCCTTTTACCTGTTTATCTACTCCCCTGACCACGAGCCTTATTTCCCATGGTATGTTAAATTAGTTTGAGATCTTGTTTGGTATTTTAATAATCTTGTTAGCATTAGTATTGTTTCTTGTTTGTTTATTTTGTTCGGGTAATTGTTAGCTCTGTGTTGTGCAGTTTTTCATTTTTTGTTGCTTTTCCAATTAGTAGCTTCCAGCCTTTGCACCAATTTTGTTTTTCTCTAATTTCTACTCTTCTCTCTCCTTGCAGAACAAAATAAAAATACATATATCAAATGTGGACTGTTGAATATCAGATCTCTCTCATCTAAATCCCTGTTAGTAAATGATTTGAGGAGAGACTATCAAATAGATTTATTTTGTTTTACTGAAACATGGCTGCAGTAGGAATAATATGTCAGTAAAAATGGGTTAACACCTCATGTCGTTAATCATCTAAGTTCCTAACGGCACAGGTCGGAGTAGCAGCAATCTTCCACTCAAGCTTATAAATCTTAGACATAAACGTAGTTTTAATTCATTTAAGAGAGTTACTCTTAGCCTCTTTTATCCAAGTAGGACAATTAGTCTGTAAAATCTGTATATGAAAGTTATATTGTTGTTGTTTAGAAGTCTGACGGCCCAGGGATTAAAAACTGCTTTCAGCCTATTTGCCCGGCCCTTATGCTTCTATATCTCTTGCCCAAGAGCAGTAGAGTTAAAAGACACTGGCCAGGGTATGAATCATGTCTTAGGATTTTCCTGGTTCTTCTCAGACACCCAGACTTTGCAATGTCTTCTAGTAAGGTTAGGTAGGGAGCAGCTGGTGATTCTTTGTGCTGTACTTTTTACCCTCTGCAGAGCTTTCCTGTCCACGGTTATGTTCCTCTGCAGCGACACAGTCCCACTTACAACAAACTGTGGTGAGCTGTGACAGCTGGCAGAAAAAAGGCAGTCATGCGAGCTGTGGCTCAAGAGGTAGAGCAGTTGTCTGCCTCACATGCCAAAGTGTCCTTGGGCAAGATACTGAACCCCAAGTTGCCCCTGGTAAGTCAGATCAGCTGCATAGCAGCTCTGCCGTCGGAGTGTGTGTATGTGTGCTTGTATGTGTCAATGGGTGAATGAGACGCAGTGTGAAGCGCTTTGAGTACCAGCTACGATTACAACCTCCAGCTTGTATTATAGCTGTTATCATGACAAGCAGGCTGGCTACCCTCTGCTTCTCATGATTCTGGCTGATTGGTGTTTGTATTTTATATTTTACGTTTTAATTGTAATTTTACAAAATCTCATCTGTTAAGTATAACATGTTTATTTTTGTATTAAAAAAACATTGTGCTGTCCTTTTTGTAATTTTAGCTTCATTGTGTTGTTTTTGTGTATTACAGTTTTTGAGTTTAAAACACAGTACTGTAATACTGTAAATATAACACTGCGACTTTGTTCTTCTATATGCAATTTGTTTTTGCATTCCACCAATTTAAATTAATCTTGTTTAATAATATATATTAAAAGAAAAACCCTCTGTAATGGTAGAACCAAATATTATTCATCATTAATATTTCAAATAAGAACAACCCCAGGAATCTTTTCTGCTCTGTAGGTAGGCTGACATAGAGTCATGCCTCTGAGTCTCTGAATCCCCTTAATGAGTAGTAGTATTACTTACTTACTAATATAATTATAACTTTTAGATAAATAATTGATCAGGTCCTTCCTGTAACCAGCATGGATAGATTTGCATATACAACAGCTGTTATCTTGTACTCACACTGCTTCTTCTCCATAGTTAATGCTGAGTTAGTTTAAATAATTAATTCATCAAAACAATCAGCCTGTCTCTTAGACCCCATCCCAAAAAGACTCTGCAAAGATGTTTTACCTTTGATTAACGCGTTCATATTATATCAGATAAATTTATCTTTACTAACAGGCTATGTACCACAGGCTTTTAATATTGCTGTAGTAAAAGCTTCCCAAAAAGCCTACTCGTTTCATCCAATTATAGACCAAGCTGCCCTTTACCTCTAAAATCCTTTAAGAATGAATTTCAATTTAATTTAATAAAAAAAAAAAAAATTTCAATATAAATATGTGACCACCTGTGCAGGAATAACATGTATGAAGATTTCTGGTCAAGGTTTTGGAGTACATTGTAGTACAGAAAAAGTACAATGTCACTCGGAACAATACTTGATACTGTTGCTCCTCTGAAAAAGAAGCAAGTGAGTCAGAGGAAGTTAACTCCATGGTACAATTCACAAATCCGTAGCTTAAAGCAGAAATCATGTAAGCTGGAAAGGAGGTGGTCCACCAATTTAGATTAATCTTGCCTAGCCTGGAAAGATAGATTAATAATGTATAAAAAAGCCCTCCGTAAAGCTATAACCTCATATTACTCCTCATTAATAGAGGCAAATAAGAACAACCTTAGGTTTCTTTTCAGCACTGTAGCCAGGCTGACAAAGAGTCATAGCTTCTTTGGTTGTGTAAAGCTGCTTTGTGACAATGTCAATTGTAAAAAGCGCTCTACAAATAAAATTGAATTGAATTGAATTGAATAGCTCTGTTGAGCTCTCAACTCTCAGCAGCAATGATTTTATGAATTTCTTTAAATGGTAAATGGTCTGCACTTATATAGCGCTTTTCTAGCTAGCTGGTACTCAAAGCGCTTTACACTGCATCTCATTCACCCATTCACACGCGCAAGCACACACCGATGGCAGAGCTGGCAGCTGATCTGACTCACCGTGGGCAAGTTAGGGTTCAGTATCTTGCCCAAGGACACTTTGGCATGTGACGTGGCAGCCGGGAATCGAACCACCACATTTTTCTTGAGAAAAAATTGATCAGATCCTCCTTGCATACAGCATGGACTGTACAACAACTTTTGATTCATCTGCAAGACCACGCTCGTACTTAGACTGCTTCCTCCTCGTAGATCATTCTGAATTAATTTCAGTAATTAATTCCTCTAAACCAGGGGTGTCAAACTCAATTGCACAGGGGGCCAAAATCCAAAACACACTTTAGGTCGCGGGCCGAACAGGATAAACATTTATTGAGCACACTAAAACTTTTAAAACTTAACTTTTTTTAACATAAACCTTAAATAACTTATAATATTTTGCTCTCTACAGAAATATATCCTCTCTAAATAATATATTATATATTAAGTTAGAAATAAAGTAAACATTAAAAGAACAAACATTCAAATTTCTTTAATCTTATGTCATTTTATATAAAAAAATAAACTTAAATTTTAAATATCCCAAAAGATTTTGCTCTCCATAAAAATATATCCTGTCAAAATTATACAAATTCAAAATGTGAACATGCTGCATAACAAAACCTGGAAATATAAATAAAATTAGTGCTTTTCAGCAATAACAAATCAAATCATTCAGTCTTTGCTCTTATGTCATTTTATCAGAGCTACATCTTTTTTTGTCAACAAATTCGTTTATATTTGGTGTGAGGTTCTGTGTTGTGGAGATTCTCAGGATGGACTGCAGGTTTTCACCAGTGAGAGGACTCCTGTGTGCTGTTTTGTTAGTCTTCATCACTGAGAAGAGCTTCTCACTAAGATTTGTGCTACCAAACATAAACAAGGTTCGAGCCGCATGTGGACGGAGCTGGGACATTTCTGCGGGAATGGAGTGAATAAACTGTCCTGCGGGTCCTGCAGTCTCCTACTTTACCTTCAGTCATTACACTGCAGCTCAATCAGCTCCATCTGAATCTTCACAGGTGCAGTTTCCACATAGACGGCAAATGGGTTGCGAAGCAACTCAAAATTCTTTTCTTGTTCGTCAAAGTCACCAAAGCTCCGTGAGAGCTCAGTTTATCAGCAAAGTGCGTATTTGCGAACCGTTGTAACGATATGGTTCAACATTACTTGGCATCCTGAGGACTAGCTTCGCAATAACTTGCAGCATCATAAGCTAAACTTGATTACCGCGGAATGTGTTCGGCAAGGCAGCTGAAGCGCTGCATTATGGGATTTGTAGTATTAGCGATGAATGAATGCGCTGTATAATACCGGCGGGCTAGCTCTAGTAGTCATTTGGTATAGCCTCGCAGGCCAGAGTTTGACACCTATGCTCTAAACCATCAACATGTCTCTTAGATCCCATCCTGACTCGACTCCTCAAGGATGTCTTACCTTTGATCAGCACGTCCATACTAGATCAGATCAATCTATCTTTACAAATAGGCTACGTACCACAGGCTTTTAAGGTTGCTGTAGTCAAGCCCGTACTCAAAAAGCCTACTCTGGACTCAGGGGTCTTAGCGAATTATAGACCAATATCCAATCTGCCCTTTATCTCTAAAATTCTTGAAAAGGTAGTGTCTAAGCAATTATATGACCACCTGCGTAGCAATAACTTGTATGAAGATTTCCAGTCAGGATTTAGAGTACATCATAGTACAGAAGCAGCACTGGTAAAGGTTACTAATGATCTTCTATTAGCATCAGACAATGGTCTTCTCTCTATACTCGTCTTGTTAGATTTTAGTGCTGCATTCGACACTATAGATCACAACATTTTATTGATTCTTTTCACTTAATATATGTCCCCCTTAGGCAATATTATTAGGAAACACTCTATAAATTTCCATTGTTATGCAGATGATACCCAGCTATAATTATCTATGAAACCAGGAGAAACTGATCAATTAGTCAAACTTCAAGCATGCTTAAAAGACATAAAGGCCTGGATGTCCTCCAATTTCCTTCTTCTAAATCCAGATAATACAGAGGTTATACTGTTTGGGACTAAAAATCTCAGAGACACTATGTCTAATCACGTTCTCACCCTTGATGACTTAGTATTAGCCTCAAGTAATACTGTAAGAAATCTCTGAGTTATCTTGGATCAGGATATCTCCTTCACTTCATACATCAAAGATATCTCTAGAACTGCCTTTTTTCACCTGAGAAACATTATTAAAATTAGGAGCATCCCGTCCCAAAGTGATGCTGAAAAACTAGTCCATGCATTTGTTACTTCCAGACTGGACTATTGTAATTCCTTATTAATAGGATGTCCCAATAACACATTAAAAAGCCTCCAGTTAATCCAAAATGCTGCAGCCAGAGTTCTGAATGGAATTAGCAAGAGAGATCATCAAAATTCTTCTCCTCACTTATAAATCCCTTAATAATCAGGTTCCATCGTATCTTAAAGACCTTATAGTTCCATATCTCCCAAACAGAACTCTATGTTCTCAGACTGCAGGTTTACTTGTGGTTCCTTGAGTTTCCAAATGTAGAACGGGGGGCAGAGCCTTTAGCTGCCAAGCCCCTCTCCTGTGGAACCAGCTCCCAGTTCAGGTTCGGGAGGCAGACACCCTCTCTACATTTAAGACTAGACTTAAAACTTTCCTTAAGTTCCTTAAGTCTTAAACCTTACACTGTAAAGTGCCTTGAGATGACTTCTGTTGTAAATTGGCGCTATACAAATAAAACTGAATTGAATTGAAGTCTAACTGACTTGACTGACAAGCTATAGTTTTATGGTATGCCAAATTTAGATTTATAGGCAGCTTTAGCCAACATGTTAAACAAGAGAACATGGAAAGCAGAGATGGAACTTATGGTTCCATAGTATGGTCTATCAGAGCAGGTCATTCTAACAGAATTAAGTCTGGGACAATGGTTGTGGGGTGGCTGTGGCTCAATAGGTAGAGCAGTTGACTGTCAATCACAGGATTGGTTCAATTCCCGGTTGCCACGTCACATGCCAAAGTTTCCTTGGGCAACATGCTGAACCCTAAGTTGCCCCTGGTGAGTCAGGTCAGTTGCATAGCAGCTCTGCCATCGCTGTGTGAGTGTGCTTGTGCGTGTGAATGGGTGAATGAGACGCAGTGTAAAGCGCTTTAAGTACCAGCTAGGTAGAAAAGCGCTATATAAGTGCAGACCATCTACCATTTACTTGATGCTAAACTGTGATAAAAAAAAATTAAACTTTAGCTTTTTCATATTTCTATATGTACGCTTAAACAAAATGTTTTTATTATTTATTACACTTCACAGTTAACTTTGAAACTCTTATTTTCTTCTTGCAGGGACAGGAATGTTGCCCTCTATAACCTTGCTGTTACCCACTAGAGAAATGCTTCTGAAGAAATTTCTGGACATGCAGCTTCCTCCTTCCTTAGACCAGTTTCATCTGCATCAAAGGCAATGGGGACTGAAAAGAAAAGCATTTTAAGACTGGGATGACAAAACAATTGTGCTATCACATATAAAAAAATAGCTAGACAGCACTTGTTTTTTTACCTCAGAAATATTGCCAAGATAAGGAATATTTTGTCCCTAAATGATGCAGAAAAATTAGTCCATGCTTTCATCACCTCTAGGTTGGACTTCTGTAATCCTGTCTGGCTGTTCAACCAGGTGCTTAAACAAGCTTCAGTTCAGAATGCAGAGTCCTCACTACAACCCGAAGATACTAACACATGTCCAGAAGCATTTCTCCAGTGGGGTGGCTGTGGCTCAATAGGTGAAGCAGGGTAGGCAGATAGGGTCCTCTCAGGTTGGTTAGCGCAGAAATGAGCACGAGAAGGATTTGAATAAGAACAAATCTATGGGTTTTGAGAGAATGCAACAAAATCTGAACACTAAATTATTAAAGTCTGCACTCAAATGGAAAAAATACGTGATAAAAAAAAACCGATGTCATCCCATTATGCCAAACTAGACAGTTTGTCTATTCTTGGCCTTGGTTAACTGGCTATACCTATTTAATGTAAACAAAGTGGGAAGAGCATTCATAAAGTTTATTAATTAACCAACTCAAACTGTAAATATGGGAAATATTATACATGTTATGATTAAATAAGGTGATGTGTAATTTGATATGAATGTCATTTTTCTTCAACTATTATATTATAGATTATAGAGACACTCAGGCCTCTTTAATTATTTATAGATGCTGCACAGTGTTAACGTCTTCTTTAACCTTCTATAGGCACTCTTTGGATTGATGCCTGTCTCACCAGCTCCTTGAAATCACACTCTGACAACAGAGTAAAAGATCAGAAACTGATCTGACAGTTTAATATAGTTCTAATTTAATATTGTTCTAATTTTAAAACAAATCCTTTGAAGCAGGGCATATGTTCTCAACACATCTGAGTTCATCTTTCTTACTATTATCATTAAAACTAAACCCTTCTTGTGGCATCAGTGCCTTATTTGGGTCTGTAACAAATCATTACAGTCTCTTCCTGTCATCTCACAGGATGGGTCACATGAACATAAGCAACACTGTGAGCCATAAAGGGATGCATTACTTTAAAAGGAGAAACTCCTGGTGTTTAAATTTCGCAAAATAGCAAATCATTTTATAAGAAAGCAATATGGTTTAGAAGTAAAGAATGCTAGAAGGGTAACGCTTAGCTATAACATCACAAATGGTAAATGAGCAGCCAGGAATTGAACCGGCAATCCTGTGTTTGGCAAACAACTGCTCTACCTATTGAGCCACAGCCACCCCAAAACCATTGTCCCTGACTTAATTCTGTTAGGATGACCTTCTCTGATAGACTTTTCATTCTTAAATGGGTTACACATTGATAGCGTATATTACTAGTTAAATAAGGAAACTGATAGTGTTATAGTATATATGGACAAAACCCCTTCCTGCTAAAACAATTTAGATTCACTCTATAAACAAAGACAATAAATGCTCCACAGAAGGAGATGCCTTGGAATCAGACACCACTTTAACAACCTGCAGCAGTTCACACCAGACATCCCAAGAATATTGCTACACTGAAACAGTTTTGTGAAGAGGAGTGGTTCAAAATTACTCCAGATCATTGTGCAGGTCTGATCTGCAACTACAGGATTGGTTGAGGTTATTGTTGCCAAAGAAGGGTCAAGCTGTTATTAAGTCCAAAGGTTCACATACTTTTTCCACCCTGCACTGTGAATGTTTACATGTTATAAAAACATATAATGTTTGTGTAGTATTATTTTAAGCAGACTGTGTTTCTCTATTGTTGTGACTTAGATGAAGATCAGAGCACATTTTATGACAGATTAAGTTTTTCTTGCCACTGTATACACAGACTTAATTAATAGCCCAGTCTAGCTGCCTATCCACAATCAATACTTCAACTTTATTAAGTTAGGAATAATGGTAGAAGTCAATAGGAAAAAAGATATAATCTGCAAATAATTACCTCGTCCTTATTATACCTCTTGGCACATTGTAGTCAAAAACAATAAATATGTTGCCAATCTCAGTTAAGTCAGCTAAATCTGCTGTATTTATTTATTATGTGTTACAACGACGTATACTTCTTATAACACATATTTGTCTCAATAAGTTCCATCTCTGCTTTCCATGTTCTCTTGTTTAACATGTTGGCTAAAGCGGTCTATAAATCTAAATTTGGCATACCATAAAACTATAGCTTGTCAGCAATCATAAGTATAGCCTGCAATCAAAATACTAAGTTAAAGATGGTTCAGACCTGTAGTGAGACTGGTAGACATGTTGATTTAAATCTTCTAGATTGTGTTGAATTCTTGTACCGAGTCCTTCACTGATTTCAAGTCTTCGTCTGGCTGTATAACAGTTAGTTGGCCCAGTAAACCCGTGCAATCAACCTAAAGCTTAATCATTAATCACTTTGTTACTGATCAGTCAAACTCCACTGGTTAGCTGTAATCTATTGGCAAAAGCTGATACATGATGTGAAAAGGTGTTTTCCTTCTTCCTAATGTGTTTATTTTTTTGCATATTTGTGAAATGTAAATAAGTCACACCAACTGCATATTAACATTACACAATGATAATCCCAGAAAATGTATGATAATAAATGG
Organism: Anabas testudineus; assembly: GCF_900324465.2. Lineage (NCBI taxonomy): Eukaryota > Metazoa > Chordata > Actinopteri > Anabantiformes > Anabantidae > Anabas > Anabas testudineus. The sequence goes on along the minus strand of NC_046613.1, from coordinate 62,648 downwards.
TGATTTCTTTTATTAGGGAAAATGACCTGCCCCTATGTGAAGACTAATTGGGACTCCAGGAAACAACAACATCTAAAAGTATTCATGATGTACCAATAAGACAGTTGACCCTTTTCACTAACCCTAACCAGTTGAGACAGATGGCTGCGCACCCTGAGCCTGGTTCTGCTGAAGGTTTCTGATTAAGCGAGTTTTTACTCTACCTCTGCTACGGACTCAAGTGATGTTGTTGGGTTTTCTACCGTTTTCACCGTTTGCCCTATGGGATGCGTTTGGAGACTGGAGTTGGTCACACACTACTAGGAAGTTGGTCTTGGCCTCGGCGGACATCGGCAGCTGTTTCTCGGAGGTCTCGACTCAACGCTCGATCGTCCAGGAAGGGAACAAGTCTGCCTGCAATTAACTAACTGCACTCCACATTAACTTAAAGACATTAACTGTTATACTGGACTGCCAGCTGCCTACATAGCATGTAATGACCCATATGAGGATGGGTTCCCTGTTGAGTCTGGTTCCTCTCAAGGTTTCTTCCTGTTGCCTTCTCAGGGAGTTTTTCCTTGCCACCGTCGCCCTCGGCTTGCTCATCAGGGACAATCTGATTTCATGATTCATACACATTCACTGTTCATGTACTGTTCTTTGGTTGTGTAAAGATGCTTTGTGACAATGTCAATTGTAAAAAGCGCTCTACAAATAAAATTGAATTGAATTGAATTTTCTATGTAATTCTGTATACAGTTGTATTTTATATATTATTATTAAGGTCTTACACTTTACATTTACATTTAGTCATTTAGCAGACGCTTTTATCCAAAGCAACTTACAAGTGAGGAACAAGGCAAGCAAACAATATCTAAGTCAGGAAGAAATAACATCAAAGCAACGTGCTATCAAAAAATGTTTCTGTTTCAAGAGATGTGAGAGCAAAAGAGTAAAAAGTTTTTTTTAATTATTTTTTTAATTTAAATATAAGTGTTAACTTTACACTGTAAAAGGTTTTTGTTGTGATTTGGCACTGTATAAATAAAACAGAACTGAATAAAAAAAATTGAGTTGTCAAAAATGTCGTCCATGAGAGGTTTCCAATGCGAAAGCCACTGCTGACTAAAAAGAACACAAAAGCTTATTTCACATTTACAAATGATTAGATTTGAATTATAATTTACTTGGAGAAAAGGGAAACTTCAACTGGCAGGGTCAGTGGAGTAGTTTCCTTCTAAACAGTTTAAGGTGTGCATCTCGTACAAATCTGTTACCTTTTTGTAATCAAACACCAACAGTCAAATATGCTGGTGGTAATGTGATCTGGGTGACTTGGCCTGAAAGTGCTTCCCATCAGCTGCAGGACTGCTTTGAATCCACAACACCACACCATAGAGCAATTTACCACAGCTGTCCTGGACTACATCATCTACGCATCTACTGCAATGATGATCTGGGATTTTCCCAAAAGCAAGTCTGACACAATAAGTCCAATGGCTTCTCCGAATGGTAAATGGTCTGGACTTAAATAACGCTTTTCTACCTAGCTGGTGGTACTCAAAGCACTTTACACTGCATCTCATTCACCCATTCACACACACACACACACACATACCAATGACAGAGATGCTATGCAGCTGACCTGACTCACCGGGGGCAACTTGGGGTTCAGTATCTTGCCCAAGGACACTTTGGCATGTGCCATGGCAGCTGGGAATTGAACCACCAAGCCTGTGATTGGCAGACAACTGCTCTACCTATTGAGCCACAGCAACAACAGCCCTTTCACAGTGGGGGAATTATGCTCAGCTTCACTTTCAAGATTTCAGTTCAGCATTTAATAACAGTCTCGCTAACAGAATGTCTCCAAATTGGGAATATTTTAAGCCTTTGTACTGCTAGATCAAGGAATTCCTCACAGACCATTACATTTCTAGAACTGTCACACCACACACAGATAACTGTCACAATACTGAGTGTATCTCTTCAGCCCTTCTACCCGGCTGAAGAGATACACCAGAGAAGTTGAAACCAGGAGAATAAACAGGATGTTCTCCACTGAGCCATCCAAGGTGTACTCACAGTGGCAGGTTCATAACATGTGAGCAGACCCACTAAAGCTGGAGACTGAAGAATACAGGAAAAGCATATTGGAGAAGGAGGCATCGCATCACAGCAATGCCCAGTGGCTGGTGAACTTGAGAGCTGTATAAGTGCAGACAATTTACCATTTACCATTTATTCATACTGAGCAAACACAATCACAAAAAATAACAAGTAAAGCACCTCTTTGGTTACAATGGACAGCACGATCCCAACTTTAATACCAGCTACTGCCAGGCAATATTAAGATGGATATAGTTAGTTAACAGATCTAGGCAATTCTCAACACCACCACTCAAAGCTACAGCGGTACTTCCTGCTTAACAGCTGTGGTTGAACACAATCTGTGTATGTGAGAGTAGAACTAGGCCACAGCCAACAGGGATCTGTTGGCTGTTGGCTGTTGACCCCCCCCCCCCCAAATAAAACAAATAAAAAATAAAAAACGGCCTCTGGAATATCTCTCTGTCATTTTTCTTTTTTGAGGACCTGATTCAAATGACAAATATTGGTGTTAAAGGTAAGAGGGTTTACTGTTACAGATAATGAATGATCAGAGATGAGGACAGGAGTTCTACAGAGGAGAAACAGATTAGTTATGTGACCAAAAGTTAAATCAGGGGTTCTGATTAAAGGTGACTCATGTAGAAAGTGGGTAATCTCAGAGGATTCTGAGAGTTTTGGTTTCTGTAGCCAAGATAATGGAAGCCAAAAGGACTTTGGAGCTGTGGTCTGCCGGGTTGCCATTCTCAATGGCAATCCGGCATCATGGCATGACAAATAGGTTGCCAATATCATTGCAACAGCTAAGGTAGGTTTGTCTTTTAAATACATCTTGATATTTTTCCAGACTAAGACCAAACACGTCCAGCATGTTCTCTCTGTCCTCCATTTTTTCTTGTATCTTGGAAACATTGCTTTGGATCCCGCTTAAGTTTAAGCTGTTTCCTCCTGGCCCATCCCTGAATGTTGTGAACAGTTACAGAAATTTCTTTGATGTGCAGATTTCTATAGGAAATTCATTAACGGGGTCAGCACTATCATGGCACCACTCCACAAAATTACAACTAAAAAAAAAAGTTTAAGTGGTCACTTGTAGCCCAGACACTTCTGCCCAGCTCTGGGAAAGGTTAGCTTCAACCCTCTTCCTTGAACTTTCAGATCCCAGAAAACAGTTGGTGGTTGAGGTTAAAGCCTATGGTGTGGGGTCCCATCGTTTCCCAGAAATTTGAAAAAGACTAGAAACCTCAACCATGTGCCTTTTTCTTAATAGACACAACGCTTCTCTAACTAAGAAAAACTAAAACGATGGTGACCATGAGTAAAGGAGTTTAGGCATTGGCTGGAGCACTTCCTGGTTTACAAAGACCATAAAATCTTCAGTCCATCAAGATGTTAAACCCCGTCAAGCTTGCTGGCCTCTGTCCTTTGACAGGTATAATTTCTCTCTTTCTCATTTTCGTCTGGCTCTCCCTCCTAACCATCTCTCTGGCTTTATACCTCTGCTCTGGTCTGGACCTCCTACCCTGGCATTCTTGATCTGTTGGACGTGACTTTCTCTCTCCTGATTACATGACTGGTGACTTGGCTTTTGGGATTGTAGACCTCTGTTACCTTTGGTAATTCTGACTATCCCGAAGGTGTTAGAAGTGAGTGTTTGAGTATTTGGCGTGAACTGTGCAGAGCTGTTTCTCATTTCAGCTGCCAAATGGCAGAGACCACCAGAGCAGGCCACTATGTTGTGATTCCAGGTAAGCGTAAGAAGGTCTTGCCTAAGGACCGCTATTGGAGATAGGTCACCATCGGGATTCAAATCCCGGTCTCCTGCATGGAGACCTGTTTCCCTGTTTCTCCCTTGCCAACAACTGGTAAGGATGTTCCAGTGTTGAAGCCATATCATCATGTTCTTTATACACAAAATTTGCATCTGAACAGTTCGGTAACTTCATTATCCTGTTTTACAGTAACAAACAAAACGTGTCATTATTCTATTGAGTTTCCCTCCATTCTGACAGATCTAATTGTACCACTAGTTGCTTCCAACTAGAAACATGTAAAACCCATGTAAAACATGTCAAACAGGTCCTGTTAGTGTTTTCTACATAATAAATTGTATTTCCGTATAGAGCTTTGTTTTTAATCTTACCATATTGCTATTATTTCAAAGGATGATCAACTTTAGGAATTCTGTAAAGTAGTTGTCCCTGACTGACCCTGCCCCTGTTAGTTTGTCATTATGTCCCTTCACTCTGGCCTTCTCCTTATCACCATTATCAGCTCAGATCAGTTTCACCTGTGGACCAGCCTTCTCTTCTTAAGGTCCCCTCAGCCTACAACACGCTAGATCGTCAATTTTTCTACCTGCATTCATCCTGTTTGTCATTCTTCTTTCCAGCCACGACCCTGCTTTGTGTTTCCTGCCCTTTTTGGATTCTGCCTGTCTCATGTTTTGGACCTTTGCTCTCTTTTGGATTAGTTTTGTATCGATGGGGTTTTGTTAAATGGTAAATCGTCTGCACTTATATAACACTTTTCTACCAACTGGCACCCAAAGCGCTTTTACACTGCATCTCATTCACCCATTCACACACAAATGCACACACACACACACTCACACACCAAAGAGAGGGCTGCTATGCAGTTGATCTGACTCACCAGGGGGCAACTTGGGGCTCACTATCTTTCCAAAGGACACTTTGGCATGCGACAGAAGAAGCAGAGAATTAAACCACCGATCCTATGAGTAGCAGACAACTGCTCTACCTATTGAGCCACAGCCACCTTGTTTTGTCACTTTGTGTTTTGTCTGGCTCCTTGCCGAGTTTCTGTTGCTTTGCATATTTCTAGTTTTGTCATTAAACAGTGCTTTGTTTGTAAGTCACTCATGTCTGGCATTATTGGGTCCATTAAATTTCCCACTCCCACAGTATAATCTGGCCACTACCGACCCAGCCAGCACAATGAAGAAAACTAAACTCACCACTGCAAGAGCTACTGCTCTTTTGTTCTTTATTTTAATTCTCTTTATTTCACCTGCGATGAGCATATTTCCAGTTTATCCCTGTTGTGGAAAGTCTTTGATATCTCTTTTCCCCATCCCTGTCACGATTAAGAGCTCCCCAGGCCTTAAGGTGTGCAACCATCATGGTTCCTGCACCAGCTCCTGCCAGTGTTCAGTCCTCGCAGCAGCCCCATATTCCATTCTGGCTTTTGCTGCTGAAACATCCACTGTTCCAATGGTCACTATATTTCCTCTCTCTGCCCTGCTCTGATCCATGATGCAGTTCTCACCTCAGCCGCTGCTGAGGAGCTCAGTGTATCAAAGAGGTCCTGCAGCAGTGGTCATTTTATTATTTAGTATAATGGATATTTTATTGTTCCTTTAAATGCGAATTGGTTTTGGTAACAAGGGTAGAAATATAAGAAAGTGATTAATAAACAATTAATTTGTGGGTGACCAGGAGGGACTGTATGCCTCATCATACAATATGCTCTCCGTATTACACACGTGCAGCCTTCCTTGCACTTGTGCATTACCAGCTACCTTTTTACAACTGCAGCCAGGCTTGTGTGTTGTTTCTCCTTCTGAACAGATTCAATTTTCAGAAAAGGCAAAAATTCTAATGCGCATTACCACATTGTGTTCATTAGCTAAAAAACAAATAACAGACTTGTTATTAAACATGTTTGAAGTAATATTTCACTAGTTCATCAACTCAAAACATTTTTTAAATGCATTAACATTTCAGCTCCCAACAGTTTGAATTTCATCTCTACATCAATTTTAAGTTTTGTCTCTAGACATTTAAATTTTTAATCAAACTTTTGGCTTGCATTCAGACATAAAACACAAAATCTTCCCAATGGCCATAATAATCCATCATAGAACTTATTCAGTTTGCCCAATGCTATTTCTTTCTTTTCAGAAACTTGAAATAATTAAAATAATTCCTAATTCATTCACACAAAATTATTTAAACTAAACATATTAGTGTTTCATTTTTAATTAAATAAAAAATGTATAATTATAGTGTTCTAATCTGTCCAATGCAAAGAAACAAAACAACAAATTGATAATATACTGTATATTAGTTTGATCAAAAATTGTGCTTTGAGGGAGTTTGAGGGAAATATTTGCTTTTGTTGCATGAGAAAAACTGTAAAATTGATACCTATCATCACAACTGTGAAATTAGAACTAATAAAATGAAAAAGCATAATATGACTAATTTATGTTGTTAACAGTTGCTTAAATGTATCATGGGTGTGTCATTTTAAATACATTGTATTTGGCAAGCAATCAATTAGTTTATTTATGCAGCACAGGGAAGGAGAACAAGCAAACCATATCCTTTTTAAAGCTGCCAAAGCCTTGGGCCAGCCCTGCATGTCGAGAAGAAAAGCCACAACAAATAGAAACACAGTTCAGATTATATGAAATGAAGCTCTCAGAATGAAATAGAGGCTCCAATAGTGACACTATCTCTTTGAGATCATCCTGCACCAGTCTGTAGATTGAATTTCAAGTCTCATGTATCAAATCAATGAAATGGGTTTGTGTGAAAATTAAATGAAAGAGTTTTGAAGCAAATAAACACACAGCTTATAAGTTTGTAATGGCAAATAATGTTTTACCAGCTGTAATAATAAATGTGTTGAAGATTAATGGACATACAATACATAGACGTATATACAAGTAATAGACTTACATACTATTATTTGGACAGTACATTTTTGATTATTTTCTTATTTGACTTTAGTTTTGTGTGAATTTTAAAAAATGGCCTGCAGAGATGATGTGAGTATTTTGTGTTGTATACTTTTGTGTGTTTGTGTAAGTAGACAAACCTGGTATGGAAAGACAAATTTACTTTAGAACAACATTCAGTTTGACAGTTTAAAAAGCTTCCAATGTTTTCTTCTCAGTTAATTTCAGTTTCCTAGTGCTGGGAGTCTTCTTCTATACCCGCTTTTCTTCTTTTCTACAGATAGGGTCTAGCTGCAGTTTATTTATTTTTATTTTAAGTATGATCTTAAGATTTTGCAATAGAAGGCTGGTAAGTAACAATTTTTTTCTTTTGCCTGGTTGAAATCGACAGTGCTGTGTATTCTGTGTAGTCTTCATTTTAGATTTTAGAATGCTTTATTAATAGTGCTGTAAGTAAAAGAAATTAATCTAATTAATTTCATGCTGCGATTAATTGATCTAAAAAATTACATACAGAAATATTTGCTCTAAAAGTATTTAAAAATATTTCAAGTCAGAGTCAGTTTTAGAGAGATTATTTAACTTAATAATAATAACTTAATAATTCTATAAATACATTATAACAGTAAAAGCAATCAGAAACCAAACTGGGAATATTTTTACACATTTTTACAATTAACAGTAAAATCATTTCAATGCTAGTACATAGATGACACTATATCTTTACAATACATACCTTTTCTACACAGAAAAACACACACCAAGCTTGTTCCCCTCTTTAAGGTGCCTTTGCCTGCTGTGTACTTTAAAATATTGCAAGTGTGCTTCTACAACTACTGCACAATTTCGAAATTATTAGCACTCCTAACACAGATATAACTGCCTTGAAAAAGGAGTAAAAAATGGGCTAATCATTCAGGATTTATTACAATAAAAATTCAATAAAATGACTACTCGAAATAACCCAGAATTGAAGAATGAGGAATTGGCTACGGCAGCTGTGCATATCAGTACATGAGGAGCAGGGGAGGGGTAAAAGAAAATTAGAACAAAAAATGTTACAACAACAGTGTTGACCAAGAACACATCCCTAAGAACCTAATTAAAAAAAAATTAAGGAAGAGTCAGAGAAATTCAATATTGTGGAGATATTCTGGCTAATTAATTTCAGTAATTAGTGTCAGACCATGCTGCGTCAAAAGCATGTTCCTTCAAAGACAGGTAATACCACTAACCTTCTTTAACATCTGAAGCAGTATCATCATTTAGAACATGCACAATGCAAAACCTTACAGTCCGATACCCAAGGAAGAGCTGGTGGTTCCCCTAAAACGTGGCTGTGGCTAAATAGGTAGAGCAGTTGATTGCCACTCACAAGATTCCCGGCTGCCACGTCACATGCCAAAGTGTCCTTGGGCAATATACTGAACCCCAAATTGCCCCCGGTGAGTCAGATCAGCTGTATAGCAGCTCCGCCATCGGTGTGTGAGTGTGCTTGTGTGTGAATGGGTGAATGAGACGCAGTGTAAAGCGCTACCAGCTAGGTAGAAAAGCACTATGTAAGTGCAGACCATTTACCATTTAACCAACTTTTCAAAGTCACCAACTTTTATTGACCATGATTGATTTACAATGTCATTTAAGTGGCTTTATAATTTAGAGCATAGGTGTCAAACTCTGGCCCGCGAGGCTATACCAAATGACTACTAGAGCTAGCCCGCCGGTATTATACAGCGCATTCATTCATCGCTAATAGCCCTCTACAAATCCCATAATGCAGCGCTTCAGCTGCCTTCCCGAACACATTCCGCGTTAATCAAGTTTAGCTTATGATGCTGCAAGTTATTGCGAAGCTAGTCCTCAGGATGCCAAGTAATGTTGAACCATATCGTTACAACGGTTCGCAAATACGCACTTTGCTGATAGGGTAGGGATTGTGTGTTCACAATGCATAAAATCATTCCCTGATGCTAACCCAGCACTGGAGTCACCAAACTGCAAGTTCAGATATTTTTGTGAAAAAATTTGTAAATCAGGTATTTTGACAGACAAAGTTAAGTTGCCTCTGTATTTTAATAATATGTTAGATGTCAATGTCTACTATCTAAAAAAATTAAAAGGGAATTTTGAAAGCATATCAGATCTCAAAAAGGAATAAATATGCTGGATATCTATACTGATGTGGATCGGATTCGATTGGAATGTTAAACATTTGATTTAAAAATAAATCCATATTTGTAAGGTAAACAATGATTAACCTTTCTGTGATAGCAGTCTCTCATTTCAAACAGAGAATTGTTCATCTCTGCCAGAAATAATAGAGCTTATTTTTTCTTTTTAATTCAGCTTTAAAGATCAAAACAATATTAGATTTCAAGTATACGTTTGCCTTTAAATAAACATTTTTACACTATAATTTATGATTTTTTGTGTGATAGCAGTCATGCTCATGTAGAATAGAGAAATATCAAGGTTTGATGAATGGGCTCTGCAGAACCCTAAACCTGTAATTCATATGGTTATCCTCACAAACTGTTTTGCCCATCCCATATCACTGCAGAATGGTTTGCTCTACATTAATCGGCCTAATACGGTGATACATGATTTTGGGGTGCATAAGTTATCTCTTCTGTCGCTGTTCTCCTATCTTCCTGGTGCTGTTTCACACAGCAGCGGCTACAGTTCATCTGTTTTCTAATTCCTGAAGCCACAGAGTCAAGGGCACAATGGAACACAATTAACAATGTTAATTTTTTAAGGTCTTATTCGTACTTTAGTTAATTATGCTAAAATAGCACATTATTTCTGACAGCCCTAGCTGTTAGAATTCAATTTATGGACATGGAGTTTTCTTACATTATCTTATCTTTCAGGTAACGATGGGAACAGGGAAACCTTGTAGGTTGGTAAAAATGTGTCACTTCGTGAGAACTGTACCAGTTACTCTTGCTACTGGCTCAAATCTAATTCAGCAGAAGGGACTACCCAAAATGCCTGTTCCACCTCTGAAGCAGACCTTTGACTGCTACCTCAGCATGTTGGAGTCTATTGTGGACACTGATGAGCTGAAGCATACAACAGGACTAGTGCAAGAGTTTCTAATGGCAGGAGGCATTGGAGAAAAACTGCAGAGAAGCCTCGAAAGAAGAGCATGCAAAACTGGAAACTGGGTAAGCTCAACAACTTCTTCAGCTACAGACAGAAATTATATATATATATATAAATAGTATTATATATAAACATATATTGAAATTGATACAATAATGATAATATTTTTTTTAATTGTAGATCAGAAGGTAAAGTATAGCCTCAACAATGTGCAGGTCTTACAGACTGGTGCAACATATTAGGGTCCAGAGTCCTGTGCAAGGTTGGGTTTAGACAAGAAAAGTACTTTGATATGGGATAGACATAGATTGTGTTTGAGGTTTAAATTTAATTCAGATGTTGTGTGTGAAGTGACAACAGTCTTTCCCCAATCTTACCCTAGTCTGTCTAAACCCTAATGTAATAACCTTTAACAACACTGGAGTCACAAAACTGAATTTTGAACTGCACGATCAGATATTTTTGTGGAAAACAAAATGGGATGTTGTACATTGAGTGCCACAGACAAGCTACTGTAGCTAAAATAAGTTAAAGCTGGTTCCCTGGCTCACTCAACTGTGCGTCCGTCCTCAAGTCCTCATTTTATTGTCACGTGTTTATTTATCAGCTGATACCCGACAGACATTATTTATTTATGGAATCATAATTAATTAGTGGTCTTTGATTCTTGTGGATGTGTGTAGTGTTACTGTGTACATATAAGGTATATAAAGTGTGTTGTAAATAAATACTTTCCACAATTATATCAACATGTTGATTTTGTGTTGTACTCTGCCAAAAAAATAATAAAATATTATAATATATTATTCATTTATTAAATAATAATGAATCAATGTTCTTTGGTTGCTTTAACTTTTGAAATTTGAATCGTAACTTAATTACGTTAAACTCCTGAACTTTAATAGTTCCTGTACTTCATCTGCTTGGCGTTTATGCTCAAAACCTTCTTCACATATCTGCGTTCTCTGACATGTCGAGAGAAATGTAATAATTTAATGAGAATAATTTTTTTAAGTCTACCTGTCTTTAGGGGAACCAATCTGTACAATACTGTGCTCTACTACTGCAGAATACGCTTCAGTCATACCACTAACTGTCAGTCTCGGACATTTCCGTTTAGCATTGGATGAGAAAACGCACCACAAATCCTCACTAAATGTAAACTTCAGAGCCTCTGATCAAGTGCAACTCACACAGGCCAAGTTTGCACCTCGGTTTAAAGAAAGCTTTTCACCTTGTCACATTAATGTTGCACAGAGTGGGCAATTAGAACTAATTTTATCCTCTGTCACAAATTGAGCGCTACTGTCATCAGAGGCTCCATAGCAGGCTGTGACCCATCCCCCACTCATCCCCCAACATTTACAGTAGGTTAAATCAGAAAACACAAACAACAGAGGTCTGAGCAGGTCAGAAAAATGAATGGAAGGAAAAGGAGTGACATTTGGAACCACTTTAGTGACGTTTCTGCCACTATGATGGAGCCACTGCAGCAGCTGCAAATATCTCCACCAGCAGCACTTTATCTGGACCTCAAATCACTGCTGCTGCAACACTGGCTACAGCTTTTGCAACATTCAGTACACCAGGAGCACCCACCAACAGTACTAGCACCACCCACACATCAGTTGGGCCAAGGAGGCCACAACAAACACAGAGGGGCACTTGTGTTACAAGGCCAAGGAATCTGCTCAGGAATAGCAAGCTTGATGAAGCACTGGTTAAAATGATTGCTTCTGACTTTCAACCATTTTCCATTATTGAGGACAAAGGCTTCAAAGAATATTCAAAGACTCTGGACCCTTCATGCACTCTGTCTAGCAGGAAAACACTGTCTTATGCTATACTGCCCAAGACGTATAGAAAGCTAAGAGCTGAGTTAATTGAAAAAATCGAGAGTGCTCCTGCTGTATGCCTCACAACAGACTGCTGGACACCTGTGACAACCACAAGCTACATGTCTGTGATCTGCCACCATGTACAGGGTTTTGTGATGACCTACCATCTCCTGGACTGTTTTGTCTTGACAGACACACACTTCTGCTCAACTGGCAAGTGTGCTGAAGAGAGTTGCAACTAAATGGGATGACATTGACAAAGTTGTAGCGTGTGTCACAGACAATAACAGCAACATTGTGGCAGCCCTGAGAGAATACTTGCACTGGGATCACTGGGGTGGCTGTGGCTCAATAGGTAGAGCAGTTGACTGCCAATCACAGGATTGGTGGTTCGATTCCCGGCTGCCACGTCACATGCCAAAGTGTCCTTGGGCAAGATACTGAACCCCTAGTTGCCCCCGGTGAGTCAGGTCAGCTGCATAGCAGCTCTGCCATCGGTGTGTGAATGGGTGAATGAGAAGCAGTGTAAAGCGCTTTGAGTACCAACTAGGTAGAAAAGCGCTATATAAGTGCAGACCATTTACCATTTACCATGCTTTGCTCATGTTTTAAACCTTGTGGTTAGAACTGCACTTAAGGAGGTTCAGGGCACAATTAAAAAAAATAAAAGCTGTTGTGGAATACTTCCACAAAGCACAGTAGCTTCAGACAAGCTGAATACCACAGAGCAGCAGATGGGCCAGGAGCAACTGCGTTTGAAGCAGGATGTGGCTACAAGGTACAATTCAACATACTACATGTTGAAAAGGTTAATTGAAGTTAATTAAGATCTAATCATCTCCACATATCAATGCACCACTATCCACACTGTCCACAGAGGAATGGGGAATTGTCCAAGTAACAGTGGACATTATCAAACCTTTGATTCAAACTGTTGAAGTGAGCGCTGAGAGGTATGTGATTAAAGTAATTCATGTTTATTGCAGAAATAATTTTGACTCCTAGTAAGAATTCTAGTTAGTGATGGATTTTTAACTGTACTCTTGATTTGTAATCGCTCACTGTTAAGACTGCTTTTGAGAACATTTGAATAATTGAACTCTGTCTGTGGGTTTGTGACTGCCTCCACAGTGATCCTGATATTTGTGCAATATTGTTGTTGTTGGTTTGATTTAACTTTTTACTTTTTTTACTAACTTTTATGTAACTTTTGCTATTTAACTTTATTTATGTCCCTTATATGTGTATATAATGTAAAGTGTATTTATATGTGTGTTCATGAATATTTTGAAAATTCTATCAACATATTGATTATGTTATACTATGTTATGTTATACTTAAAATAACAAAATATAGCATTATTAAAAACAACAACAACAATAACATCAACAATAATAATAATAATGTCGTTTTAGACACAATGAATGCACCATGTAAACATTTTTTATTCTTACTCTTTGCTTTAAAAGTTTCATTGTTTGTAAAGTTTTACTTTCACTTATCCTCTACCAGCCGTCACGTGAAAGGCAGCTCAGGCTGCACGGTTTCGTTCATCGTTCACAGCTCAGGCTGTGGCAGCAGTACCCTCGTTCGTGGATCGGTCTCTCGCTCATTTGTCACATGACAGCTACTAAGTCACTGTCAGACTGCTAAACAGGAATAGCAGGGAAGATGCAGGACACAAGTCACTTTATTGTGGTGTGAATTTGCTTTCCTACGTTTTCCCATGGTTTGAATTGCTTGTGGCATTTTATCTATTATAATTTGTCAGCTGAAGCAAACCATGTTGTTATCAGAACATAGTGTTTGACAACTGCAGCCTTTTTTACAACACCCACAAGAGGGCCTACAGCATCACCTGCTGTAAAAAGAATGAAATAACTCAAAATGATTTGTTCAAGTTACTGCTGGAGAGTCACAGATCTGAGTCAGTTAAAAGAATCAAACTTCCCATCTCATCTGGAAATGCTATTCCCTTGGTGGCTATGGCCTCTTTTATCCGGATAATGCGAAGTGCCACAAAGCAAGATTAGTTCAGGAATGGTTTGAGAAGAACAGCAAGTTTAAGGTGTTTACTTGCCTTCCACATTGCCCAGATCTCAATCCAATTGAGCATATATGGGATTTGCTGGACAAATAAGTCTGATACATGGAGACAGCGGTAGTAGTAGTTATGTCAGGTCGCTGTATACTATATTTTGGTAGAATACTGATATAAATACAGTCAAGTGTGTTATGTAAATGAATCATCGAAAGACATACCAGTATGGTTGCAGCCTGTAGTGATCATCACTTAGTTCAAATTTTAGTTTACTGAAAAGTTTCCTCCTGTTCATTTTGGCAGCTACAAAATATCATATTCATAAATGTTTCTCACATATATATTCTGCATGTATTTGAATATGTAAGTCACATGTTGTTTGTAATTTTATGTAGGCAACGGACGATTACATGAAGAGTGAACGTCTTGCCAACCGGAAACCTGTTGTAATTCAGTCAAATTTTGGGATTCTCTTTAAAAGAAAGGACTTCAGAGAAAAGCACGGACAAATAAGGTAACACTTACAAACACTTCTGTTTCCCCTTTAAAAACTTTCCTAAGATGTTCCTCTATACATCAAGAATAAGTAATGTGCCATCCAACCACTGCAAAACATGAGTTTATATTTTGTGTTTTAATTGAGATGTTAAAATGATGATTACTTGGAGAAGCACAAATGTTGTTATTATAAAATTCATATTCTTACATTCTTAGCAAATATTGACATGGAGGGATCTGGCTGTTAAGTCAGTAAACAATGTTAATTTGGGCATCTTATTTATTTATTTTATTCTATATTGGGCTTGACATTTACATCTCCTAAATGCAGGAGTATTTAATCACTAATTTAGTCACTAGCTTCTTTGGTTGAATTTTAATATTTGAGATGATAAAGTAATTGCAACGTGACACTATGACATCACACTACTTGAGAGTGGATGCAAACATTATGCAGACATACATGGTGACGTGGCTCAATGCTGGTTCATGAGCCCATGGAAAAGTGGGCAGTTCCCAAGTTGAACAAACTTATTAAACATGTTTATGTTATTGTGTGATATAATAGTATTGCGTAATTACCCCAAACAGTGATGACCAGAATCTCTTTGAGGCTGACCGATATCCCTCCTACATTGCTTCGCCAAACTCCCACCAGGCTTGAGATTTTTTTCCTCCATGATCACCCAGTAGAGCTGAGCAATTATTTGTAATCGCAAAACAATTGCAAGTTGGTTTGATATTTAAACAGCACAGAGATGAAATGTTATTTTTATTAATTTATTGTTAATTATTAGTATTGGCAGGAGAGGGAATTGTAATGACATGCTATATTACAGAAAGCACGCTGAATTACATTCAACAACATCATTAACAAATGTTTTTCAGCTAAGGTTACGTTCCAGTACTTACAGTAGTGTTACTGCAAACCCAAATGGTTTCAAAACAAACCAGAGAAAGTAGGTTAACAGAATTGTCCTGCTAGCATTATCCACATGCTATGTCAAAAAAAACAGTTAAAGTTTTTTACCATGCCATTCCAAAGCATTCAGAAACATCCTTTTGTGTTGAGACGTTCGGTTACAGCAGTGCTCTCAAATAGTGGGCTGCAGGCTTTAGTTTGCAGCCCACTGTTTGTTTAAATCAAACTCAAGTTTGTTTTGTCTTGTTTGAACACGGTAATCACACTTGAGTGTGCACCAAAACAACCACACAGAGACACTCAAAAAGAGGTGGGCTCAATCCGTATCATTGTCCAACAAAAACATGCTGTCTAATTAATCAAGGATGATTGATAGATGATGCATGGAGATGACTTTGCAGGCGATTTAATAAATGAATAATAAAAGACAAAACAAACCTGTGTAAAGATTAATTGTGAAATAATCTCTCTCCTGTAACACAAAGATACAGTAGTCCACAACACTTTACCTTCTTCCTGTATCTGAGGAGCGGCAGTAGCTCACGTGGTAGAGCAGTCGTCGTCGTTCAAATCCCAGTATCCTACCATTAAGCACGTTCCTGTGTGTTTTGATGTGACACATTTTATTACACTTTTTCTCAGTGTCAAAAGAACCCAAATCAATAGGAAAACGCTCCACCTTTACAAACTTCATCCACTGATTTAGACCAAAATAAATGCACTAAGGTGTGAAAACACTCTCCACCACAACATTCTCTCCACAGTTTGCCTGGTGCTTGGGGTTGAATGGTTTTCTATATAGTTCTGTGTATAGGCTAATTATATTTTGTAAGATCTCAAAGCTTACACTGTAAAGTGCCTTTTACGTTTGTTGTAATTCGGCGCTTTAAAGTTGCTTTGTATAATCCCTGGGAGCCCTTTCCCCAACACCAGTTCTGATATTATGTTTTTCCTTCTGAACTCGCCCAATTTTGTATAAGGTGATACACTGTAGACTGGCTAGCATTACTCTGCAGAGTCTACAGTACTGTGCCCTGCTTAGCTGGCTGGGTCATATGCAGTAATACTGTTATGTTTGCTTTTAGGGCATAGGTGTCAAACTCTGCGGGCCAAATTTGGTGTAATTATATTTGGCCCGCCAAATGACTACTAGAGCTAGCCCGCCGGTATTATACAGCGCATTCATTCATCGCTAATACTACAAATCCCATAATGCAGCGCTTCAGCTGCCTTCCCGAACACATTCCGCGTTAATCAAGTTTAGCTTATGATGCTGCAAGTTATTGCGAAGCTAGTCCTCAGGATGCCAAGTAATGTTGAACCATATCGTTACAACGGTTCGCAAATACGCACTTTGCTGATAAACTGAGTTCTCACGGAGCTTTGGTGACTTTGACGTCTTTGTGTAAACTGCACCTGTGCAGATTCAGCTGCAGTGTAATGACTGAAGGTAAAGTAGGAGACTGCAGGACCTGCACACTTTATTCACTCCATTCCCGCAGAAATGTCCCAGCTCCGTCCACATGCGGCTTGAACCTTGTTTATGTTTGGTAGCACAAATCTTAGTGAAAAGCTCTTCTCAGTGATGAAGACTAACAAAACAGCACACAAGAGTCGTCTCACTGGTGAGAACCTACAGTCCATCCTGAGAATCTCCACAACACAGAACCTCACACCAAATAGTAACGAACTTGTTGACAAAAAAAGATGCAGTTCTGATAAAATGACATAAGAGCAAAGACTGAATGATTTGATTTGTTATTGCTGAGAAGCACTAATTTTATTTATATTTCCAGGTTTTGTTATGCAGCATGTTCACATTTTGAATTTGTATAATTTTGACAGGATATATTTTTATGGAGAGCAAAATCTTTTGGGATATTTAAAAATTAAGTTTATTTTTTTATATAAAATGACATAAGATTAAAGAAATTTGAATGTTTGTTCTTTTAATGTTTACTTTATTTCTAACTTAATATATAATATATAATTTAGAGAGGATATATTTCTGTAGAGAGCAAAATATTATAAGTTATTTAAGGCTTATGTTAAAAAAAGTTAAGTTTTAAAAGTTTTAGTGTGCTCAATAAATGTTTATCCTGTTCGGCCCGCCTCCTAAAGTGTGTTTTGGATTTTGGCCCCCTGTGCAATTGAGTTTGACACCCCTGTTTTAGGGTGTGTTTGTACGTGTTTGCACAGCACTAGTTACTTTTCCGAATTTTTTAAAAATTCATCTAATAATAATAATAATAAGAAGAATACATAAAGTTATTTATGGAGCACTTTCCTAAACGTGTTATAAAGCGCTTCCCCCTAAGAAACAAAAAACACAGGTAGCCCAACAAATATAACTTGAGTAAGCACTTACAAAACCTCAAGCAGAGCAGAGAAATGCAGATAAATTAAGGTTAGCCACAGCAATACTGAATACATGTGTGGAGTGGAAAAGCTCTGTCTGGAGGAAAAAAATTCCAGCAGAACCAGGCTCGAGTTAGTCGGCCATCTGCCCTGACCAGTTGGAGTACAGGAAACAATAAAAAAAAAAAAAAACTGCACCTGCAACATCAGCCCTTTAGAAACCTAGTTCTAAAGGTTAGATGGTGGAAACTCAATCACATTCATCAAAGTTAGTTGGAAGTTGTTCTTAATAAGGAGTTGTCCCTGTTTAAATGGGATTAGGAGGTTAATCCTATTTCCTCAAGTAAGTTGTTCCAGAGTTTGGGGGGTCTAACTGTAATAGCTCTGTCAGCTCTAGTTTTCATTCTAACATCAGAAGAACTCTCCCAGAGGATCTCAGGCTACGTGCAATATTATAAGGTTTAAACAGCTGGAGATAAAATCTTATCTCATGTTATCTAAGGAAGCAAAGACAGGAGTGATGTTTGTACAGTGTCTATAAAAAGTATTCACACGCTTGGATGCTTCATCCTTTTACTGACAAAATACAGTGGCAAGAGAAAGTATGTGAACCCTTTGGGATTCCATAGAATTTTGTATGAATTGGTCATAAAATGTGCTCTGATCTTCATCTAAGTCACCACAATAGAAAAACACTGCTTAAAATAATAGTACACAAACATCATATATTTTTTGATTGAACATAACATGTAAACATTCACAGTGTAGGGTGGAAAAAGTATGTGAAGAGCCTAATCACTTCTCCAAAAGCTAATTGGAGCCAGGAGTCCAATCAGTGTGATGATATTGGATGTGTTGCTGAAAGCTGTCCTGCCCTTTAAAAACACACACCAGTTTTGGGTTATGCTCAAGAATTGTTGACTTGCATGAAGCTGGAAAGGGTTACAAAAGTATCTCCAAAAACCTTGATGTTCATGTGTCCACGATAAGACAGACTGTCTACACATGGAGTAAGTTCCGCACTGTTGATACTCTTATACTATATACTCTGATACTTGTTGGTCGTCCTGTAAAGATGACTGCATGAGCACAGCGCAGAATGCTTAGTGAGGTAAAGTGTCAGAGTGTCAGCTAAAGACTTACAGAAATCTCTGGCACATGTTAACATTTCTGTTGACACATCTACGAATAGGCTTATTAGGTGGAAAACAGTGGGAGAAGATGGTGTAAAAAGATATAATAATCACATCTCTGCCAACCCCTCCCACCCAATAAAGTGAGCCATTAGGTGTGGCCAATCTGGTGATTGTCTGAATTGGGTCTGATTTTTCTGGGGATAGATGAAAGAGCATAATGATCTGTTGAGTGAGGGGGTGTTTATTTGCACATGTAAGGCTTATTTTACACCTCTCTGAAACCATTTGTCTTGTCTGTCTAATGTGTGAACATCACTAACAATGAAGACAGGCAGAAATGGCAAATGTGTCGAGTAAATGGTATGAAACCATATGCCACCTGGAAGAAGAAGAGGCCAGTGGTGAAAGAGGGGAGCGAATTGTAAGCATATTTTATTGAGAGGGGGGACCTTTAGGCAGGCTCCTGGGAGCAAAAACGGCATACAGACTTTTGCAGCTCGGTTTGTCCATTAGACTGGGGACGGAACCCTGAACTCAGGCTGACTGTTGCACCCAGAAGCCGACAGAAGTCTCTGCAAAACCTTGCCACAAACTGAGGTCCCTAGTACCAGTACCAGCTAGGTAGAAAAGTGCTATATTAAGTGCAGACCATTTACAAAGGATGGGAAGGTTAGCATGGGTGTCTGTTATCTGTGCTTATCTATGGGACAGTGTGATACAAAATGGAAAAATAATGCTGTTAGGAGGGTTAGCCTCCTCAGCTTCAGGGAACTGCAGTGAAAAAGCTTGATATTTTTGGAACCAGGATGATAGGCAATGGTAGGTAATGATAAGTTACATCGGGTGAAGAACAAGGTCTAACAAGCCTGTCAAGTCTTTTGGCGGAGTGAAGGTACAGCATGTTGTGAGGTATAGCACAGAGATCATACTACTATTAATATAAAAACATGACTCAAGTGTGTAAACTATTGTATATTTTAGAAAGGCACAAAGTTAATGCCATGCAATGGTGCATGGACCTTTGAAAATACTAACTGGCCACATTATTAGGTAATTATTAGGCTAATGTAATCCAATGCAGCAGGCCTGCCTTAAATTCTTTTTCAAGAAGGCAAATTTAATAACTTCTTAAAATGTATATGCTTTTTGTTTCTGGGACACGTGCCCCAGTAAAAGTGCCTCAGGCTGCATTTTTTTCTTACTATTTTACATACTGATCCAAGAATGTTTTAGGTTAATAAATTTAGTTTGGCACTTCAGGCACATCCAAAGTGATTAGTTAGGTACAAGGCAAGCAAAAAAGCTGAGCCAAGGATAAGAACTTAGTAGAGTAAAGTGCTCTAGGAAGAGCGTTTAATAATAGGTGTAGGTGTAGACCTGATTTGCTAAATGGACGTGCTATTGTTGCATCACATTTTGGGTTTAGGAGATCAATCAGTAAAAGGTAATAAAAACTGAGATATCTTGGCTTCTGTTTCTGTGATCAGTTTAAACAGGTTATGTCTAATTTGAATAAATTACCATGATCTCTCTGTTTAGGTGTGCTGCTGAATTCATAGCAAGTATATTGGATATCAAGACAATGATTGACAGGTAAGTAATAAGCTCAAATCTTCTCAATTTTTTTAACAATTATATTCTTTTACGGCTGCTGACTTCGACTGGGGAGATTGTAGGACGGTGGAAGGAATACTTTGAGGATCTCCTCAACCACGTCGACACGCCTTCTGTTGAGGAAGCAGAGGCTGGGGACTCAGAGGTTGAGTCGTCCATTTCCCTGGTCGAAGTCACTGAGGTAGTCAGTAAGCTCCTCAGTGGCAAGGCACCAGGGGTGGATGAAATACACCCTGAATACCTTAAGTCTCTGGATGTTGTAGGGCTGTCTTGGTTGACACGCCGTTGCAGCATCGCGTGGAGATCAGGGACAGTACCTCTGGACTGGCAGACCGGGGTGGTGGTTCCTCTTTTTAAAAAGGGGGACTGGAGGGTGTGTTCCAAGTATGGGGGGATCATACTCCTCAGCCTCCCTGGGAAAGTCTATGCCAGAGTGCTGGAGAGGAGAATTAGGCTGCTAGTCGAACCTCGGATCCAGGAGGAACAATGCGGTTTTCGTCCTGGCCGTGGAACACTGGACCAGCTCAATACTCTTGCTAGGGTGCTCGAGGGTTCATGGGAGTTCGCCCATCCAGTCTACATGTGTTTTGTCGACTTGGAGAAGGCATTTGAACGTGTCCCTCGTGGCATCCTGTGGGAGGTACTTCGGGAATACGGGATTCAAGACCCTTTGTTAAGGGCCGTTCGGTCCTTGTATGACCGAAGTAGGAGCTTGATTCACATTGCCGGCAGTAAGTCAGACTTGTTCCCGGTGCATGTTGGACTCCGACAGGGCTGCCCTTTGTCACCGATCCCATTCAT
The DNA here is from genome assembly GCF_900324465.2 of Anabas testudineus. Taxonomy (NCBI): domain Eukaryota; kingdom Metazoa; phylum Chordata; class Actinopteri; order Anabantiformes; family Anabantidae; genus Anabas; species Anabas testudineus. The sequence continues at coordinate 41,539 of NC_046613.1, read as the reverse complement.
TACTTTTATGGACAGGATTTCTAGGCACAGCCAGGGGTCGGAGGGAATCTGGTTTGGGGACCACAGGACCTCATCTCTGCTTTTTGCAGATGATGTTGTCCTGTTGGCCTCATCACACCGGGACTTCCAGCAGGTACTGGGGCGGTTTGCAGCCGAGTGTGAAAGGGCTGGGATGAGAATCAGCACCTCCAAGTCCAAGGCCATGGTTCTCAACCGGAAAAAGGTGGCTTGCACCCTCCACGTTGGAGGGGAGATCCTCCCTCAAGTGGAGGAGTTTAAGTATCTTGGGGTCTTGTTCACGAGTGAGGGAAAAAGGGAGCGTGAGATTGACAGACGGATTGGTGCATCGGCAGCAGTAATGCGGTCAGTGTACCGGTCCGTCGTGGTGAAAAAGAAGCTGAGCCGAAAGGCAAAGCTCTCGATTTACCGGTCAGTCTACAGTCCTACCCTTACCTATGGCCATGAGCTTTGGGTCATGACCAAAAGGACAAGGTCCCGGATACAAGCGGCCAAAATGTTGAAAGTTGAAAGCAGCAGCAATAGCATTAGCTACTCTGGTCAACACTGTTCAGAAGGAATTCAGTCTTTGCAATATAACGCAGTGCATGTTAAAAAGGCACAGCTGCAGTCAATTTTGTACTTCAGAATTTGTCTTAGTTTCCTACATGACAGTGCATAAATTAATAAATAACCTGGATTTGTCGCTTTGCATTTTGCAGTGACACACTACCAGTTGAGTTCATGGGAGGGAAGCCATTATGTATGAAGCAGTATGAGCAGGTGCTATCATCCTTCCGTATCCCTGGTCTAACGACAGACTCATTGGTGTTCCATGCCAAAAGCTCCAAAGCTGCCAAACACATCACTATAGTACACAACTGTCAGGTGAGGAGCACATCAGTGTCAAACCCCTCTGTCTGAGGTCTGAGTATTAAGTATTACACTCAAAAGGTGTCTTAATAGCTAACTTTGCCATTTTTCCCATTGTAAGAGAAACTTACAGACTTACTAAATTAAATTCAATTTTATTTATGTAATGCCAAATTACAACAGTTGTCATCTCAAGGAACTTTGCAGTGTAAGACTTTACAAAATATAATTTTATACATAAATATTATACATAGAAAACCCAACAACCCCACTTAGCTAAACACTAGACGACAGTGGAGAGGAAAATGTCTGTGGTGGTGGACTTGAGAGCAGACCACAGCAACCTTCCTGAACAAGATCCAATAACCATCACAATGACAGACATCCAAGGGAGGGTCTCAGGTATGAAGAACTGGACAGCACCAGGTCCTGGCATGATCCATGCCTACTGGCTAAAGACGCTAACCTCACTCCATGAGCGGCACAAATGAACAAGCTACTAATGGAGGGGACCCACCCTGAACGGTAAATGTAAGGCCGAACAGTCCTGATCCTGAAGGACTCCCAGAAGGGAGCAGTCCCATCCATCTACCACCCAATAACTTGCCTCTGCACAACATGGAAGCTCCTGTCACTATAGGTCCGCAGCTAGGATGAGCAGGCACATAGGTCAATACGTGAGCAGTGCCCAAAAAGGAATTTGTAGTAACACCAGGGGAGCAAAGCACCAGTTAATGGTAGGCAAAGCAGTCACCCAAGACTGTAAGACCAGACATACCAACCTGTGCACTGCCTGAATTGACTACAAGAAAGCCCATGACTCAATGCATCACACATAGATCATGGAATGCTTGGAACTGTACAAGCTCAACTGGACTCTAAGAACCTTCATTCAGAACTTAAACAGCCAACTTCAAGCTGATTGCCCGAGTTAACATCAACGGCATATTCCAAGGAGATTCTCTGTCCCCACTAATGTTCTGCATGGGCCTGAACCCCCTCAGATCAACACCTATGCCCTCCTGGTTATCAGGTGCCCGGCTGGCATGATAAGCTGGCCTAAAATATACAGAGGGTTTCACCCCAAATCCAGCATCCTGAGACTTTACGCTAAGCTGAAGGAAAGAAGCCGAGTATTAGTAGTCAAAGCCATGATCCTTCCAGTGGCAGGACAAAGCTGGACTGAAAGATAGCACAGAGGCACCAATCCTAGCAGCACTGGAGCAGACTGAGTACAAGTTCAATAGAGGCTAAGATCTACCATAGCAGGCAGGAACCCAGGTGCAGGATGTGCAAAGATGCCCCTGAAATAATGCAGCACAAAACACTGGGATGCAAGATGCTAGCAGGCAGGGCATACATGGAACGCCATTACAAGTGGCTGGCATAGTGCCCAGGCCGAGTACAGGCTGGAAGTCCCAAAGTCAAAATGGGACACACCTCTAAAGGTGGTTGAGAATGACAGAGCTAAGATCACACGAGAAGAAATAGAAGTGCCAAGGGCTGAAAGAAGACATAGAAAAGATGTGGAAGGTGAAGGCACAAGTGGTACCCGTGGTGATAGGAACACTGGGGGTTATAACTCCCAAACTGGGATAGTGGCTCCAGCAGATCCCAGGAACAACATTTGAGATCTCTGTCTAGAAGAGTGCAGTCCTAGGAACAGCTAAGATACTGCGCAGGACCGTCAAGCTCCCAGGCCTCTGGTAGAGGACCCAAGCTTGTAGGAATAAGACTGCCCCAAGGAAGGGGCGAGTGGGGTTTATTTATACAGTATATACAGAAAATATTTCACATTCGGACTCATCAAAACAAAGGATAGCTTTCAAATTGACTGACCTTTGATTACTAAAGTAAAGTGTACCAAAGCTATGTATCCTACTTTGGACAATCTCAAATATAATAAAATAGTAAAATATGGTACATATTCTGGGTTATTTAACAAACTTTTGTTCGTTTTTGTTAATAATAGCTAATAATAATTTAAATTATTCAGTGTTAAAAAACATAAAATGAAAAAATACAATGGTACAAATGTTAAATTAATAAGTAGTGTATACTTAGGTCTTTAAGGAATTCTTGTCTTTCACTCCCAGCTTTTTACCTAGTTTGTAATCCAGTATTGTGTTTGTATGTCTGTGATTGATCCCCTTGGGATTCAGTTTTTTAAGCTGGATGTGTACAACAGTGATGGGACCCCGCTGACACTTGAACAGCTTTGTGTCCAACTACACAGAATCTGCAGCTCTTCACTACTGACAGACACAGAGCATGTTGGTATTCTCACCACCCAGCAGCGTGACATATGGTTTAAAACCTACAACTATCTCCTTCAGGGTAAGCAAAAACCTATCCAAATCAGCAGGTAGGCTTAACTCGCCAAATCAAACAAAAGTCATCCCAGGGCACTTGGACCTTACAGAATATAACTATATATAGAGTGATGTAAAAAATAAATACTACTTGAGTAACTAGTAAACAGTGAAGAGGAAAAATTCACTTTAATCTCTAGCAGACCCTGGCTCGGGGTAGGCGGCAGTCTCCCTTGACTGGTTTGTGTGAGCGTAAAGAGGAGAGTGAAAAGAACAGGTAACAAAAGATTAACAGCAACACGCATCAGACAAAAAACTGGGAAGGTTGGTAGGGTAGGAGTAGTTTACGCTCACACAAACCAGAGATAATTGTTTTAGGAACTTGCTGTACCATGTTTAGATGTTTGATTAAATATGTGAAGCTCAGTTTAACATATGATAATTAATTAGCCACCTATACAGTGCCATATGAGCTTTCACACTTCAAAGTGGGTTAGGGTTAGGGAGTGACTTAGCAACACCTTGGCTGTCATCTGATTAGCCATGGGAATTTATGGAGAGTTTTCTTTATATTATTGCCTAAGGAGTACATATTTAAGAAAAAGAAAAGTTCTTCCAAGCACAAAACCCTGAGGAATTCATAACTAACTTGTGTGTGCATGAAATCATCCTCAACCTGAACAAATTGGAATTTATCTGATGGATACAATTTAATTCAGCCTAATGTTGTTTCTTTAATCCCAAGGACATTTCAGTCAGTGTATAATAAAATGTTGTGATCTAACAAAATGAGCTAAGATAAGATCGTTAGTAAGTAAAAGCAGAGCTGTTTCTGCACTATAATGTAAATCCTGATTAAAAATCTACATACAGTTTATTCCTTCCAGGTGGCCACATAATTGTTTTGCAACTAGTTTTTCAAGAATTTTAGAGAAGAAGAACTGATTGGACATAGTCAAGAGTAATTTTTTTGACTCAACCATTCAGGTCTTTCATATCTACTTACAAAAAAGAAACATGTAAACTAGCCATTAGCCAGCAGTGCACATTAAAAGATCAAATACTTGTTCACTAGTCTGTCGGGGATGAGCTGGAGATGAATTTGAACCTGAGGTGCAGGATGCCATGACACTGTCAGATGACTTTACTATCAAAAAGAAAAAAAATTGTTATGGTGTTGTTGTTGTTACTTCAAGTGAGCTGTAGGTTAGTTCTACTGCCTGTTTATGTTACAGCTGCACAGCACTGATGGTAAAAATGCATCTGAGCTTCCCTTCCCCAAGTGTTGCCAGACATTTAATTTGTAGTCCACAGATGAGTTTATGTGATCAGTCCCTGCCATTCTTGTTATGCTTCATACAATAGTGTACATCTACACTATATTTAAATGTAAAGTGGGTCTAATTTAGAAGGAATAAAATTATGAAATTATTGTGTTGTCTCTAAAAACATCTAATAACCAAATACCGGCCAAAAGTGATGTTTAATTACCAAAGAATCAACATTTCTTTCCAAATTTTTATCTATTTACTGCTGCTCCACTAATATACTATCATGTCACCTGGATGTGTTTGTGTATTCAAATACACATTGTGTTTATATAATAGATTGACATTTGGTATGTTTAATGTCATTGGTGCTTCCAGATAAGACCAACAAAGAATCCCTGTCAACTATCCAAAGTAGCATCTTCACAGTGTGTTTGGATCAAGCAATCTCAGCTGTGTCTGATGAGATCACGTATCGCAGAAGTGGAATTCTTCAGATGTTGCATGGAGGAGGCAGCAGATGGAACAGTGCAAACCGCTGGTTTGACAAAGGGTTACAGGTGAAACAACAGATGCAAAATACACACAGACGAACTTGACATGATGTATCTTCTGCGCTCAAGTACTAGGGACCAATATTACTATCAGGAAAACATGCTGTAGATGTAAAACTCCGAATAAGAAACCAACAGTCAAAAGACATGGTTTCATTTTGCTTTTATTTCTCTGTATATGTCATAGTTTTTGTAAGGACAGCAAGCTATTCACCTTTTTCAACATGTGCACTGTTGTTGCTGCCCTTGTAACAAAAATACAGGGACATGTGAAGGAATTGCAAAGTTTTTTAAGCTGGATGTGTACAACAGTGATGGGACCCCGCTGACACTTGAACAGCTTTGTGTCCAACTACACAAAATCTGCAGCTCTTCACTACAGACCAACACAGAGCCTATTGGTATTCTCACCACCCAGCAGGATGACATATGGTTTAAAATCTACCACTATATCCTTCTTCAGGGTAAGCAAGGTGCTAGGTGTGTCATCTGGAGGGAGGAAAGAAGGTAAAGAAACTTGGTGGTGGAATGGGGAAGTACAGGACAGTACAGGTTGGCTAAAAGGAAGTGGGATGTAGAAAGGACTGAAGAAAACCAAGAGTACAAGGAAGTGCAGTGCAGAGTGAAGTTTTCTGTTAAAGGCCAAACGGAAAGATTATGATGGCTGGCTGTGGCTCAATAGGTAGAGCAGTTGTCTGTCAATCACAGGATTGGTGGTTTGATTTGTTCAACAGGATTGAGAAGTGAGAAGATGCCTGAGGAATGGAGGAAAAGCGTTCTGGTACTGATCTTTAGAACAAGGGTGACACACAGAACTGCAACAACTACAGATGAATAAAGTTGATGAGCCACACAATGAAGCTATGGGAAAGAGTAGTGGAAGCCAGGCTTAGGAAGAAGGTGGAGATTTGTGAGCAGCAGTATGGTTTCATGCCCCATAAGAGCACCACTGATGCCATTATTAATTTGAGAATGTTGATTGAAAAGTGCAGAGATGGTCAGAAGGACCTGCATTGTGTCTTTGTAGATTTAGAGAAGGCGTATGACAGGGTGCCGAGGGAGGAGCTGTGGTACTATATGAGGCTGTCGGGAGTGGCAGAGAAGTACGTCAGAGTAGTCCAGGACAATTTATGAGTGAAGTATGATGGTGGTGAGATGTGCTGTAAGTCAGACAGAGGAGTTCAAGGTGGAGGTGCAGCTACACCAAGGATCAGTCCCTTCTTGTTTGCTATGCTGATGGACAGGCTGACAGATGAGGTCAGACAGGTATCTCCCTGGACAATGATGTTTGCAGATGACATTGTGGGTTGCAGTGAGAATAGAGAGCAGGTGGAGGAACAGCAGGATAGGTGGAGGTTTGCTCTTGAAAGAAGAGGCATGAAAGTCATTCATAGTAAGACAGAGTACATGTTTCTAAACGAGAGGTATCAAGCTATAAGAGTGAGGTTACAGGGGGCTGAGGTGAAGAAGGTGCAGGAGTTTAAGTACTTGAGGTGTGGGGAGTGTGGAAAAGAGGTGGAGAGGCGAGTGCAGGCGGGTTGGAGTGGGTGGAGGAAAGTGGCAGGAGTGTTGTGTTACCACAGTGTCAGCAAGACTCAAATGAAAGGTGTACAAGACAGTGGAGCTCTGCTCTAGGGGGTGCAGAGACAAGAGGCTGAGATGGGGGTAGCAGAGATGAAGATGTTGAGGTTCTCTTGAGGAGTGACGAGGTTAGACAGAATAAGGAACGAGCACATCAGAAGGATAGCTCATGACAGAGTGAGGTGGAAAAGGATGATTCGCTGTGGCAACCCCTGATGGGAAGAGAAGAGAAGAAGAATCTTTAATGTGTAATGACAATTTTAGGTGTCTCAAACCCATTAAGCATCATGCTTTGCATGACTCTTTCTTGTGATTGGCTCCAAATTAATCTATACCTCAATAACTCTCTGAAGACGTTTGGGTTTTTGTTCTTCTTGTGTCATTTCAAAAATATTAACACAGGTGATAAATGATGACACATTCTTTTGTTTCTCCTTTGCAGCAATCTGTGCGCAAGAAAAAGGCTGGATTTTCATACATTTCAAATTCAAACGCAATTGCAGCTACAGGAATTTGCTTTCAGGCCTCGATATAGTATATATACTCGAATATAGTATATTTGTATTTTTTTTCCCTGTATTTGTGCATATGGTTGAAATGCACCACTTTGCACATTATTCAGGCAATTATGAAGGTGCAAAATTCACAGTGTGCATCATTTTGCTTATTTTAAAGAGACTGTGCGCACTACTACTATGTAAGCTTGTTCAAACCTTTGCAGGTGTTATCTAATTTGCACACAAATGTTTAGTATATAAGAAGCAGGGACTTCCCCAGATGCTTAGAATCTTTTGATGAGATAGTGTCTTGCAAACTTGTTGATACACCTTTAAATATTTCCACATTTTGACACATTATAACCACAAATGGAAATGTATTTTATTGGTTTATTATTTAATAGACCAGCACAAAGTGGTACATAATTGTGCCGGGTAAGGAAAATGATACAAGGTTTTCGCAATTTTATTTTAAGAAAATATCTGAGATGCTCAATTCCTGCTTTCTGTTATCACCTTCCCTGTTGAGTCAGAGGTTGCAGGGACTCAGCCTCTCAAAAGCCTTTATAATATGTGATGTCGGAGCCACTAATCTGTTGTCATTGAGCTACTTTGGGATGTGGCATATTGAGTTTGACACCCCTGCCATAGAGGGATTCAAAGAGTTAAACACAGGTGGAGTGGATCAGGTAATCAAGGCAGACAAGAGTGGATAAAGCAGGGTTGTCAAACTCAATTGCACAGGGGGCCAAAATCCAAAACACACTTTAGATCGCAGGCCGAACAGGATAAACATTTATTGAGCACACTAAAACTTTTAAACTTAACTTTTTTTTAACATAAACCTTAAATAACTTATAATATTTTGCTCTCTACAGAAATATATCCTCTCTAAATTATATATTATATTCAATTCAATTCAATTTTATTTGTATAGCGCTAATTTACAACAGAAGTTATCTCAAGGCACTTTACAGTGTAAGGTTTAAGACCTTACAGAAAATATTTATACAAAAAATTATAGAGAAAACCCAACAATCCCATTTGAGCAAGCTTTAGGCAACAGTGGAGAGGAAAAACTCCCTTTAGAGGAAGAAACCTCCAGCAGAACCAGGCTCATAGTGGGCGGCCATCTGCCTTATATATTAAGTTAGAAATAAAGTAAACATTAAAAGAACAAACATTCAAATTTCTTTAATCTTATGTCATTTTATATAAAAAATAAACTTAAATTTTAAATATCCCAAAAGATTTTGCTCTCCATAAAAATGTATCCTGTCAAAATTATACAAATTCAAAATGTGAACATGCTGCATAACAAAATCTGGAAATATAAATAAAATTAGTGCTTTTCAGCAATAACAAATCAAATCATTCAGTCTTTGCTCTTATGTCATTTTATCAGAGCTGCATCTTTTTTTTGTCAACAAGTTCGTTTATATTTGGTGTGAGGTTCTGTGTTGTGGAGATTCTCAGGATGGACTGTAGGTTCTCACCAGTGAGACGACTCCTGTGTGCTGTTTTGTTAGTCTTCATCACTGAGAAGAGCTTCTCACTAAGATTTGTTCTATCAAACATAAACAAGGTTCGAGCCGCATGTGGACGGAGCTGGGACATTTCTGCGGGAATGGAGTGAATAAACTGTCCTGCGGGTCCTGCAGTCTCCTACTTTACCTTGAGTCATTACACTGCAGCTCAATCAGCTCCATCTGAATCTGTACAGGTGCAGTTTACACATAGACAGCAAATGGGTTGCGAAGCAACTCAAAATTCTTTTCTTAAAGATTAAGAAGAAAGATCTTTTCGTACAACGAGATTAAGGTGCCAACCAGTCTGTGCCATATATATATAGAATGAAAAGGAATAAAAAAAAAACAAAAAAAAAACAGAATAAATAATCAGAGACAGTCAAAAGACAAAATAAGACACAAACAACCCTTCAAGTAATCAAAGAACATCACATTGTGCTCCGGACCAGCTCTCACTCCCACAAGTGAGTATACTGTCACAGTTACAGTACTAGTTTCTATAGTCCGTTCTTTACAGTGTTTAATGTAGTTATTGCAATGGGATTAAAGCTGTTTTTAAATCTGTCAGTCCTAGTTGGACCGGAACCTTCTCCCTGATGGCAACAGTTCAAAGAGAGAGTGTCCAGGGTGTGTAGTGTCCCTGAGAATGGTTTGAGCTTTTTTGAGGCAGCGGGAACTGTGAAGTTCTTCTAGAGGGAGGAGAGGGGAACCGGTGATCCTCTGTGCTGTTTTGATCACTCTCTGGAGAGCTTTCCTCTGAGCCACTGTACATCTGCCGAACCACACAGAAACACAGTATGTAAGGATACTCTCAATAGAGCATCGATAAAAGGACACCAGCAGTCTCTGGGAGATGTTGTTCTTCCTAAGTACTCTTAGGAAGTGCAGTCTCTGCTGGGCCTTTCTTATCAGCTCAGAGGTATGTACTCCCCAGGTTAAATCCTCCTCTATGTGGACCCCCGAGAAGCGGAAGTCTGACACCCTCTTAACACAGTCCCCACCAATGTACAGTGGAGGGACCTCAGTTTTCGTCCTCCGGAAGTCAATGACAACCTCTTTTGTCTTGGAGGTGTTAAGGAGCAGATTGTTCCCCCTGCACCACAATGTCAGCTGTTCCACCTCGTCTCTGTAGGCAGACTCATCTCCCCCTGAGATGAGTCCCACCACTGTGGTATCATCTGCGAACTTGACGATAGTGTTGCTGTGGTGAGCCGGAGTACAGTCATAGGTGTAAAGAGTGTAGAGCAGGGGGCTGAGCACACAGCCCTGTGGGGAGCACGTGCTGAGACTAAGGACCTTGGAGGTGTGTGGGCCCACTCTCACCCTCTGATTGCGATCAGAGAGGAAGTTCTTGATCCAAGAGCAGGTGGAGTGTGAGAGTCCTAGGTCCAACAGTTTGTTAACTAGTTTGTGGGGAAAAATTGTGTTAAATGCAGAGCTATAATCCACAAAGAGCATCCGCACATAGTTCCCCTGCTGCTCCAGGTGGGACAGTGCCGTGTGGAGGGCAGTGGCTACGGCATCCTCTGTGGATCTGTTCGCCCTGTACGCAAACTGGTGTGGGTCGAAGGAAGGTGGGAGTAGTGAAGTGATGTGACCCCTTACCAGTTTTTCGAAGCACTTCATCACCACTGGGGTGAGTGCAACTGGCCGGTAGTCATTGAGGCTGGTGATGTGCGTTTTCTTGGGCAGGGGGACTATGGTGGAGGACTTCAGGCACGGTGGGACAGTAGACCGGGCCAGGGACAGGTTGAAAATCCTGGTGAACACTCCAGCCAGCTGGTCCGCACAGTCCTTCAGTACTCGTCCAGAGACACCATCTGGACCAGCAGCCTTCCTCGAGTTGACGGACCTCAGTACTCCCCTCACCTCGTGCTCCTTCACTGTGAGGCTGAGGCTACTGTGGGCTGCAGGATGTGGTTGTGTGGGTGTGTCTGGTTGCTCTATCTCGAAGCGAGTGAAGAAAAGGTTCAGCTCCTCCTCCAACGAGGAGTCGCCTTCGGCGGCACAGAGTGTCGTCCTGTAGTTGGTCAGATGCTGGACTCCCTAACACACCTCCCTGCTGTTGTTGCTGTCCAGGCAGCCTTCAATTTTCCTCTTGTAATCCAGTTTAGCCTTCCTGATGCCTCTCTTCAGGTTGGCTCGGTCGAGGTGTAGAAAGCCCTGTCGCCAGACCTGAAGGCAGTGTTCCTCTCCCTCAGTAGCTGCTGGACCTCCCGGTTCATCCAGGGCTTCCTGTTAGGGTACACCCTGATGTACTTGTCCACTGTAACAGTGTCTATTCAGTTCTTAATGTAACATAGCACACTATCTGTGAACACTTCCAGGTCTGGATCTTCAAAGACGTCCCAGTTGGTCCTCTCAAAACAGTCCTGCAGCTGCCCAGTGGCATCATCAGGCCATGTTTTTACAATTTTTGAGATTGTAAGAGCAGTTTTCCTAAGGGGGGCGTATGCAGGGATTAGAAGCAGAGACACATGGTCAGACTGGCCCAGATGAGGTAGTGGTCTAGCCCTATAGCCTAGCTTAATGTTTGTGTAGACCTTGTCCAGAGTGTTTGCTTCTCTGGTGGTACACTTAAAATGCTGGTGCAGATTAGGAAGTACTGGCTTTAGGTCCGTGTGGTTAAAACCCCCTGCTATGATGTGCACAGCGTCGGGATACCTGCTCTGCTGCCTGCTAATGCTGCCGTGTAAATGTCCGATAGCCGAGTTAGCATTAGCATCTGGTGGAATGTAAACAGCCGTGACCATGACGACAGTAAACTCTCTCGGGAGGTAGATAGGCCTGCATCTAACTGTCACACACTCCAGGTCCGGAGAGCAGTGACTCTCTACAGTCTCGGTATTTGTGCACCAGTTATTGTTGACATAAACACAGAGCCCCCCTCCTCTGCTCTTACCGGAGTCCTTTGTCCTGTCGTGGCGCTGAGCGGTGTAGCCTGCTAGCTGGGTAGCAGAGTCTGGGATGAGAGGATGAAGCCAGGTCTCTGTGATCAACAAAATGCAACTGTCCTTTAGGAAATTGTTATTAATCCGTAGTCTCAGTTCATCCATTTTGTTGACGAGTGATCTGGCATTCGTCAGAAAGAGGCTGGGAAGCGGTAGTCTTTGTGGTCGCCTCATTAGCCTAGCTAGCGCTCCGGCTCTGCAACCTCCCTTTTGTTTCTTGTCCCTCCGCTTTCGCCTCCTCGCCTTGGGGATCGTTAACCACCTGAGGCATGCCGAGTTTTGCATGCCTGCCGAGATCTGTATCCCCGACTCTAATCAGGGAGGGGGATGCAGATCTCGGCAACTCAGAGTTGCCAAATATTGCACCCCCTTACCTTATTAACTGTAACACACGTTATAACCAAACCAAATGCTGTAATTTGTCCATCTTTTAGATTATTTTAAGCTGACAGTGAAAATTCACATACGCAAAAGTGTGACAAAGTACACTACAGATGTTTGCCCTATTAAAAATGTTATAGCAGATTAGTAGTCTTGTGGTTAATGAAGGTTTTCATTGGGGTTCGTTGAATGTATGAATGTTATCAATGTGTCATATTTTGTCAAGTCAAGCTCAATCTAATATAATATCTGCTAATAATAATAAAATTCGGTATGATTCGAGCCAATCACACTTTTGCGTATATGAATTTTTATTGTCAGCTTAAAATAATCTAAAAGATGGACAAATTACAGCATTTTGTGTGTTAGGCTACAGTTAATAAGGGAGGGGGTGCAATATTTGGCAACTCGGAGTTGCCGAGATCTGCATCCGCCTCCCTGATTAGAGTGGGGGATACAGATCTCGGCAGGCATGCAAAACTCGGCATAACACCGGGATTCCTTGCGATGTCCTCCGGGATATTTTGTGAACGGAGAAACTCGGTTGCAACAAACTCCTATTTTAAGAGCTTCGCAATAACTTGCAGCATCATAAGCTAAACTTGATTAACAAGGAATGTGTTTGACAAGGCAGCTGAAGCGCTGCATTATTGGATTTGTAGTATTAGCGATCAATGAATGCGCTGTATAATACCGGCGGGCTAGGTCTAGTAGTCATTTGGTATAGCCTCGCGGGCCAAATATAATTACACTGCGGGCCAAATTTGGCCCGCGGGCCAGAGTTTGACACCTATGGGGATAAAGAGTCAGTCCATATATGGGCATAGCATGAAGTGGCTGGGGAGCAGAGAGTGTGAGAAAGAGAAGGAGAGAAAGACAAAACAAATAAACTGGGGCAGGACCCAGCAGGAATCGTGAAAAGAAGTAACGTAATGTTTTACTGTTTGGCTTCAAAACCATGTAATTAAAGCTTTCAGATTTGCTGATTTTTAGTGGCTACTGAACAAAAAATAATCAATTGAAAATTAATTGCACAAATACCTTAGCATTAGCATTTACCTAAATGCTAATGTTTGTTTTGTGGATCTGGTCTTTTTGCCAGGTGATTATTGGAGAAGATGGGACATGGGGTATAAACAGCTCACATGCCACTGCTGATGGAACAGTCGTAATGGCTATGTGTGACTATGCTGTAGCAAACATGTAAGTAGGTACAGCTTCTTTGGGTGTATTGTATTTGATTTGTAATATTTTGAAAGCTCAACAATACAGAATGTGAATCGCACAAATATACATCAACAATGTATTGCTAGCAACCATGGACAGCTGAGAAGATGTGTGTATATGTTTGATCACTTATTTTGCTACAGTAGAGAGCCATGACTGGTGCTTGGGGATTTTTGTTGTTTTTCAAATTTCTGTTTCATTATTGTTCATAAAAAAGCATCTTAGAGATTCAGTCTCTCAGATGTGGATGGGTTGAGGTCTAACAATCTGTGAAAGGTTACTTCAACAAATTGTGTTTATATACACACATACACACACATATATATATATATATATATATATATATATATATATATATATATATATATATATATATATATATATATATATATATATATATATATATATATATATATATATACACACACACACACACACACACACACACACACACACACACACACATATATATATATATACACATACATACATACATACATACATACATACATACATACATACATAAAATTCATGCAAAATTCACAATTCAAATTTGACAAAGTGGAAAACTGTTGTGTCTAGACAAATCAAATTTTTAGAAACCTAATTTTTGGAAACCATGGGCTAAAGGAGGAGAGGGAACGTAAAGCTTATTATCAAAAGCCTTGCAAGACAATGCTAAACAGCATGCAGTCTATAACAGGCTTGGCTTGGTCGTAGAAGAGTCCAGGTTCTGAACTGACTTACCAGCAGTCTAGACCTTTCATCTTAAAATACAAAACACAGCTAAGAAGACCTTGGACTGTTGAGCAGTTAGAATAACAATGAGAGAACATTCCTCTCCTAAAACTCCAGCAAGTCTCCAGACATTTACAGTTTGTTGTTAAAACAGGAGGGGAGGATATGCTGTGGTAATGAGCCTGTACTGACTTAATTTATACATTTTGCATCATTTTTAAATGACCTTTTTTTAAATGGTACACTTCTGTTTAAATATTTGATATGTTTTCTGTGTTCTATTGTGAATATAATATGGCTTTATGAGATTTGGAAAACTTTGCATTTTGTTTTATTTTTAGATTTTGGACAATGTCCCAATGTTTTTGGAAATGGGGTTGAACCATCACAATTTGCATGACAAGAATTTACTTAAGTAAACTCACTAGAGTATATACTGAATTACTTACTTACTTACTTATACATTGGACAGTATATACATTAGGGAATAACACATAGTTTTGGCATTTATCTGTCAGATATAAAAATAAACTGCATTATTAGCAGAAACCATGCATCTTTCACCACACAAACTGATATTTATGAGACAGTGCACTTCAAGGGGGGTGTTTTGTCACAGGGCTTATGCAAAGAATTTAACAAAAGCCCGTTACTTAAATTTAACTTTGTTTCATCCCACGTCTGTTGTGTGTGTAGATATAGGAAAAATCAACAGATGGCACAGTCTACGATGAAGCCTTTGCCCATGCCCCAGAAACTACACTTCAAGATCACACCCAAGATCAAAAAGGACATTGAGAAAGCCAAACAACACATTGACAAGTGAGAACAGCTTTTAGTTGTGATAGTTACAAGAGTGCCCAGTGATCAGAAAAATCCTATGAAGACAATGAAGTAATTTCCATCTCCATGTGTCTTAACATTGTGTGAAGCTATTTGCCGCAGCTATGACTGAAAACTGAAACAACTTTTTCAAGTGGGTTATTAGGGCACAGTTTGAAGAACACATTCATAATTTCTATCAAAATCAATATTTCTAACTCTGACAATGAGAGCATATGATATTTTTTCTAATTTTGTGTGTGTTTCACTGGAAAACATTAAAATGTGACCCCCCAGGGTTAGTGGTTTGATTCCCGGTACCTTGTAGCTAAATTTTTGAGGTGTCCTTGGACAAGTTACTGAAGCTTTTAAATTTCCTATTGTCTAAAAAGTTATTTATAATTACAGTTTTTCTCAGTTTCTTTTTTAATTTCACTGGTTTGAACAACTTCTGGACATCATTTATCATCATGTATAATTTAATGTTGAATAACTTCAGAAACAATTGAGTTGGGAGGGGGTAGGAGTGTTTTAGCTCAAGTAAGTAACTGTATAACAGACAGCAGAGTGCTTTCAAAAAACAGCTTCTCTGAACTCTGGCCTCAGTTAAAAAAGTGAGTTATCGATGTGTGTCTCTCTATACTGCATTGTTATCTCAGTGAACGGGAGTTTGGCTATTCTGAGAAATTCTGTGTTTATGCTCAAAATAATAACTTCCCCCTTTAAATCCAAATGCATTATTTGAGGGTGTTTGTCTTCTTCACAGAAATAATCTAATTGTTATTTCTGTTTATTGGACAAGTCTTGGTGTTGAGTGTGCCTAATAACCAGCAGAGCAATGTCACCTCTAAGCGAATGATGCACCCTCACACACCTGCATACATTGGATTAGGTGTGTGCTGCAGGAAGCTACACAGTACACTTTACTTCTTAACTATTATTATTACTTCTTCAGGACTGTTACATTCTTCAGCAATTGATCTGTTGGCCCTGCTAACAGTTTTACTGTGCAAAATACATATTTAAAAAATTCAACACACAAAAGTGGCTCGTGAGACTGTTACCCGCCACTACTGAAATCCACAGATGCAGTTTGCATCCTATATTCACAACACAATTGTTACCATTATTACAGTTAAATGTCAGATGTAGATATTAATTTTGTCTCACAATATCTACATACATACCTAACTTCTGCTGTAGCCAAAACACATTAGTTGAATGCTGTTCTTCTATCCTCAGTAAGCTAAGATTCAAAAACACACTTGTGTGAATGGGTATTGGCTCCAGGTGACTGTAAAACTGAGAAAAAGTGTATTATTAAAAATTTAATATCATTTACAAAATTATTTCAGTTGTTATGAGACTTTTGCATATCTAGAGAAACAATTTTGCAGAGATCTGTCAAACTATCCAACAAAGGTTTCACAGAAAATTCTCCTTTTCCTACTATTACAGAATGGTACAAGACCTGGATCTGAGAGTTATGGTATTTGACCACTTTGGAAAATCTGCCATAAAGGCACATAACATGAGTCCTGATGCTTTTGTACAGATGGCGCTGCAGCTGGCCTACTACAGGTGAGATTCCCCAAAGTTATGGACTGTTTTCATATGCAAGTGCAAATGCTCCCACTATCAAATCTCAAAGAGTTACAGTGTTTTTATGTTTGTCAACAAGCTTTAGTGGTCTTTATGGTGGAATACTTAGCTTGTTGAACACTGTTCTTTTTTTTTCAGAATTTACAAGAAGTGCTGTGCAACAATGGAACCTGCCTCCTTGCGTATGTTCACACTGGGTCGTGTAGCTGCAATCCATTCAAACTCAAGGGCCTCAGCTGCTTTTGTAAAGGCATTTGATGACCCAAAAAAACAGGTCTGATTAGAAGGACAGTTCTCACAAACTTTTGCAACTCTTACATAATGTAACCATCTCTTTGCTATAAGTTGTCTATTCATAGTTTTCACAGTTTTATCATCTCAGTAAAGTAATTAAACAGCTATAGAATCTTTAATTCTAACTTATCTTAGCTGAGCATTTGGTACAAGAAAATGTGTCTTGCAGAGATACTGATTTAGGCTGCTTTATGTATTCTTTGTTTTGTTTTGTTTTGTTTTGTTTTGTTTTGTTTTGTTTTGTTTTGTTTTGTTTTGTTTTGTTTTGTTTTGTTTTGTTTTGTTTTGTTTTGTTTTGTTTTGTTTTGAACAGTACTTAGAGAAAGTTAATTTGTTGGAGAAAGCCATTAAAGAACACAGAAGGCAAACTAAGATGGTGAGTATAATCACAGTCGTTTATTTTGATGTATAGCAAATAATGTTTGATGTACATCAGAAACAGAAACAAATATAACCTCTGCAGGACCTAGACATTAAAACAATACTACTACTATACAAAACAGTAATTGTGACGTAAAAAAGATGCGAGAATGCACTAAATATTATCAAATTTTGCATTCAAATTTCATTTATTCTCTTAAGAATGTAAAAAAGAAAAAAGGTTTTGGCTTCTACAAGAAATTTAAAGCCTTAACTTAAAATAGACCATAAGTTACTGAAGCTTTTCAAACAGCCCACAGTTCTCTTACTTGAACAGCACTGAACATCTGTGTACATGACACACACACATTCAAAACTTGAAATTTTCTGCAGGAAGAATGGGAGAAAATTTATCAAAAAAACAATGGACTTAGTGCTAAAAACTGCTTACAAGCTGTGTGTGTGAATTTCTCAGAGGTGAACCATTGTTTGTTTGCTAATAACTGAGATGCTCTTCTGGATGACGATGCACCTGCACATACAAGCAGTTTATGTAATACAAATTGCTGCAATGCACCAATAATAAAGAAGAGGAAGAAACTCTAGTTTAAAATCTAACCAGTGCCATTTAGCAAATGAACATGGTTATAAAACTCAAACAGGTTTGGTAGCACAATTTGATACAATGATTTTTGTTGAAAAAAAAAAAAAAGATCTAAGTAGAACTTTACTAAACACAATTAACGCCAAAATAGGTTATCAGTATTGCAAACACATAATATTGTTCCCATCCTAACAGGTAATAAATGGCCAGGGCATAGAAGAGCATCTTCTTGGTCTGTTCTCGCAGGCTATTGAGGAAAACATTGCTATTCCAGAAATCTTCAGAGACACATCCTATAATAAAGCCTTTGATTTCCAACTCTCTACAAGTCAGGTAAGGGTTGAAACAATCAATGCCTTAACATACACTAAAGTAACCTGGTTGCTGAGAAACAAACAGGTACCTTGGATAATTGGGCAACAAGTTTACATTACTAGTAGTTTTTTGTCATGGACATCAAATCTGGAATAAAATTTACTGAGCTCCTGGGTGAGGTCTAAATTAGACAGAAAAAAACCTTTCTAATAGCAGCTGTCCTGTACAGTACTGTCCAAACAGCCTGATGTTTCAGGAATACTTTGTCTGACTATGAGCAATATTCACAAACATTCTTAGAAAAAAAGTGTCCCAGCTGAGGTTTCTTACCTAAGAGGGATACAGAAAACTTCACAGAGCAAACAGGAGCTGGGAAAGTGGGAAACCATATTTTGGTGAGAAGGTGGGGTTGAACCGGTTGCTAGGGGGGACATGAATGCTTGGACTTTATAATTTATGCTATCATATCAAATCTGCAATTGATGCCACCTTCTTTTAGAGGTCAAAAATACGTTTTCTTTTTTTCTGGAGACGAAAGGAGGCCTGAAGAAAGGTGGGTGTGAAGGAGAGAGAGTGTGAGTCAGGGCTAAGCCTTTGAGAGCTTCTGCCAGTATATAATTATTTATGGAGTGGGGTTTTACTCTTCCAGGTCTTTTAATGTCTCACTAAAAGCAGCCATTACAGGAGGACTGTAGATGTTTAAGGCCTCCTTTACTCCTCCTTTTACCTTTTTACTGTTCTCACCACAGGCTTACTTCATTTGAGCTTCTCCCTAAAGGTAAAAGTTACATGAACTAAGCAGTGATCAGAGACCCAGAGCTGCATGGAAAGCAGAGTGATCTGTGTACTTTGCTCTCTGGTGGACCAGGTAACATGCTGTTCGTGGTTATTTTGTTAGGGGCCTCCCAAAATACAAAGTCTGTGACGTTTTTTTTCTACTGCTATGATTTAGCTAAATGTCATATTTTGTTACATCAGAGTTGCATTGCACACCATAACATCATATGTCTGAGATAATTGCTTAAAGTTTCTAGATTTTGATCGGGAACCAATTTAAAATCCAGTTGGCATCAGCTTCAGTGATGTGAAAGATCATAGGGGCCAATATTTCTTAAACTAAAGATGGTCAGTCTTATGATGATTTCTTTCCTTTTTTGCAGCCACATCTGTGAAAACTAATACATCCGTCAAATCATATCTTTGATAATGTGGGTAAAACTGCCAGGATAAAAAATGTATTTACTTTTAGTTGGCTGAAGCTATGGTGCCAAAGATGAGTGAGAAAGAAAAACTATTGAATTTTCACAATTCAATCCTGAAGGAAGTGGGACTAAATTTTGAAATAATGTGTTTGATACACATTATTGTGTATTTGTCATTAGCAATGTCTTCTCAGCCTCTATGCATGTACAAAAGGGGCAAATATGCAACACTCACATGATTTACATTTAGCATACACTTATCCAAAGCAACAAGGTACAGCGCAAAGGCAGGGTAACAGGCGGTAGGCCATGGCCAGGATTTGAAACCATGATGTTCTACATAGAGGGCAGCAACCTTACCTCTACACTATCCCGCTGCAAGGCAAGATGTCTTGCTGCAAGTCAATCATTGATCAATGTATCAGTAATTCTATACCACCAATTTCACTGTATATTAACCTGTAGGGTACATAGTATAGATAATCTAGCCATAGGGGTTGCAAGCCAGTGACTTCTGTGCCAGTCCCAAGCCCGCATAAATAGAGAGGGTTGCGTCAGGAAGGGCATCCGGCGTAAAAATTGCCAAAATAACCATGCGAATCATTCACAAGACTTTCATACCGGATCGGTCGAGGCCCGGGTTAACAACGACCGCCACCGATGCTGTTAACCTACAGGGTGCCGGTGGAAATTTGACTACTGTTGGTCGAAGAAAGAGGGTAGGCAGAAGGGTTCGTGGTCAGAGAGAGAAGGGAAAAGGCAGGAACATAGATTTGAGAATAGGGACTCTTAACGTTGGTACGATGACAGGGAAAGGCAGAGAGCTGGCAGACATGATGGAGAGAAGAAAGGTAGATGTTCTGTGTGTGCAGGAGACAAGGTGGAAGGGCAGCAAGGCACGTAGTATCGGAGGAGGATACAAACTGTTCTACCATGGTGTTGATAGGAAGAGAAATGGGGTAGGAGTGATCTTGAAGGGGGAGTTTGTGAACAATGTTCTAGAGGTGAAAAGAGTCTCAGACAGGGTGATGAGCATAAAGCTAGAAATTGAAGGGGTGATGATGAATGTAGTCAGTGGGTATGCGCCACAGGTTGGCTGTGAGTTAGAAGAGAAGGAGAGATTCTGGAGTGAGTTTGATGAGGTCATAGAGAGTATCCCCAGAGGAGAGAGAGTTGTTGTTGGAGCAGACTTCAATGGGCATGTTGGTGAGGGCAACAGAGGTGATGAGGAGGTGATGGGCAGGTTTGGTGTGAAGGAAAGGAATCTGGAAGGACAGATGGTGGTGGACTTTGCTAAGAGGATGGAAATGGCTGTAGTCAACACTTACTTCCAGAAGCGAGAGGAACATAGAGTGACATACAGAAGTGGAGGTAGGAGTACGCAGGTGGACTACATCCTATGTAGACGAGGTCATTTGAGAGAGGTTAGTGACTGCAAAGTGGTGGTAGGAGAGAGTGTAGCCAGACAGCACCGCATGGTGGTGTGTAAGATGACTCTGGAGGTCAGGAAGAAGAAAAGAGGGAAGTCAGAGAAGAAGACCAAGTGGTGGAAGCTAAAGAATGAAGAAACTTGTGAGGAATTCAGGCAGAAGTTGAGACAGGTTCTGGGTGGTCAGAATGAGCTTCCAGATGACTGGGAAACCACAGCAGAAGTTATCAGGGAAACAGGTAGGAAGGTGCTAGGTGTGTCATCTGGAAAGAGGAAAGAAGGTAAAGACACTTGGTGGTGGAATGAGGAAGTACAGGAATGCGTTCAGAGGAAGAAGTTAGCTAGAAGGAAGTGGGATGTAGAAAGGACTGAGGAAAGTAGACAGGAGTACAAGGAAGCGCAGCGTAGAGTGAAGAGGGAGGTGGCAAAGGCCAAACAGAAAGCTTACGATGAGCTGTATGACAGGTTAGACACAAAGGAAGGAGAGAAGGACTTGTACAGGCTAGCCAGACAGAGAGATAGAGATGGGAAGGATGTGCAACAGGTAAGGGTGATTAAGGACAGAGATGGAAAGGTGCTAACAACCCAGGAGAGTGTGCAGAAAAGATGGAAGGAGTATTTTGAGGATCTGATGAATGAGGAAAATGACAGGGAAAGAAGAGAGGAAGATGTTGATGTTGTGGAGCAGGAAATAGAAGAGATTGGAAAGGATGAGGTTAGGAAGGCTCTGAAAAGGATGAAGAGTGGAAAGGGTGTTGGTCCTGATGACATACCTGTGGAGGTGTGGAAGTGCTTAGGAGAGGCAGCAGTGGAGTTTCTAACCAGTTTGTTCAATAGGATTCTAGAGAGTGAGAAGATACCTGAGGAATGGAGGAAAAGTGTTCTGGTTCCAATCTTTAAGAACAAGGGTGACACGCAGAACTGCAGCAACTATAGAGGAATAAAGTTGATGAGCCACACAATGAAGCTGTGGGAAAGAGTAGTGGAAGCCAGGCTTAGGAAGAAGGTGGAGATTTGTGAGCAGCAGTATGGTTTCATGCCCCGTAAGAGCACCACTGATGCCATTTTTGCTTTGAGAATGTTGATGGAAAAGTACAGAGATGGACAGAAGGAGCTGCATTGTGTCTTTGTAGATTTAGAGAAGGCGTATGACAGGGTGCCGAGGGAGGAGCTGTGGTACTGTATGAGGTCGTCGGGAGTGGCAGAGAAGTACGTCAGACTAGTTCAGGACATGTATGAGAGAAGTATGACGGTGGTGAGATGTGCTGTAGGTCAGACGGAGGAGTTCAAGGTGGAGGTGGGACTACACCAAGGATCAGCTTTGAGTCCCTTCTTGTTTGCTATGCTGATGGACAGGCTGACAGATGAGGTCAGACAGGAATCTCCCTGGACAATGATGTTTGCGGATGACATTGTGATTTGCAGTGAGAGTATAGAGCAGGTAGAGGAACAGCTAGAGAGGTGGAGGTTTGCTCTGGAAAGAAGAGGCATGAAGGTCAGTCGTAGTAAGACAGAATACATGTGTCTGAACGAGAAGGATCAAGGTAGAAGCGTTAGGTTACAGGGGGCTGAGGTGAAGAAGGTACAGGAGTTTAAGTACTTGGGGTCAACAGTTCAGTGTGATGGAGACTGTGGAAAAGAGGTGAAGAGGCGAGTGCAGGCAGGTTGGAGCGGGTGGAGGAAAGTGTCAGGAGTGTTGTGTGACAAAAGAGTGTCAGCAAGACTCAAAGGAAAGGTGTACAAGACAGTGGTGAGACCAGCTCTGCTCTATGGGTTAGAGACTGTAGCAGTGAGACAGAGACAAGAGGCTGAGATGGAGGTAGCAGAGATGAAGATGTTGAGGTTCTCCTTAGGAGTGACCAGGTTAGACAGAATAAGGAACGAGTACATCAGAGGGACGGCTCACGTTGCCTGTGTTAGCGACAAAGTCAGAGAGGCCAGACTGAGATGGTTTGGACATGTTCAGAGGAGGGATAGTGAGTATATTGGTAGAAGGATGTTGGAGATGGAGCTGCCAGGCAGGAGGGCAAGAGGATGACCAAAGAGGAGATATATGGATGTCTTAACAGAGGACATGAGGTTGGCTAGTGTTAGGGTAGAAGATGCCCATGATAGAGTTAGGTGGAGAAGGATGATTCGCTGTGGCGACCCCTGATGGGAAAAGCCAAAAGAGAAGAAGAAGTACATAGTATAGATAAACCCTGACTAAAATAGTGTTTAGGAAATATGTAACAGAGTGGACCATCTCTAGTCATACTTAAATTTTAATTAAAACAAAATTATTTATGTTATGAGCAGAAAATGCGTTGATTAAAGCAGCTTTAAGACAAAATTTTCTTTAGCCTTTAAATATTTCACAGTCATGGATGTCAGAGCTTCAGATATATTTAACCACTGCATTCTCACTTCCTTTTCTTCCTGTTCTTAAGGTAACATCCAAGACTGGCTGTCTACCATGTATTGGCCCAGAAGAAGCTGGGACATATGATGTAAGCTACAGTATTATGGACAGTCACATTGACTGTACAGTGTCCTGTTTAGAAGCTTCCAAAACCCACAAAAAGTTAAATCCAGCTCATCTAATTCGAGCCCTGGAGGATGCACTGTTGGACATGAGGACCATCCTGGACAAAACTTCAAGAGTCAAACTATAAAGAACATTTTGAATAAAATGAATCATTTACATTTTTCAACCTGTTCGGGATGTTTTGATGATATATGAGAAAAATACTAGTCGCATGTCCTTAAAATATAATGTTACCTTCAACAAGCATTTAGCATACTCTAGGTGATTCTTATTTTTTCAAATTTGTACTACCCTGCAGCGTCTATTTAGTGGGCCTCTGTGTCCCGGAGAGGCCGCTCTATGTATTTTTTTCTCAATAAACTGTCAGCACAGCCACAAATGTCATTTGCTGTACATTATTTATTGTAGGAAAATGTAGGAATACTAAAAGCTGCCAGACACATCACTGTAGAACACACACACTCTGGAGATATATGTTGTAATGGTAGCCAGGAATAATGATTAACTAGTGACTTGACCTTACAGACACAAATGTCTTTGTACTGCAATCACTTGAGACACATTCATTATATTCACAAGCACTGTAGTTAACACCACATGTAAATTACAAAGTTAATAAAAAAAATAAAGGCATAAAAAAACAAAAACAACAAATAAATCAAATTGAATATTCTCAAGATAAAAAGTATTAACACTTGAGGTACCTCTAGTCAAGTCAAGTCAAGTCAAGAAGCTTTATTGTCATTCCAACCACATATAGCTGAAGCAGTACATAGTGAAATGAGACAACGTTTCTCCAGAACCATGATGCTACATAAAATGGCAACAAGACAAACATGGAGCTGAGGACTGCTAAGTTGTCCTAGCAAAACACACAAAGCGCATCCCATGCAACCTAGTGCAAACAGTGCAAGATCACAAAAAAAAGTGCAGACAGACGTCTGAAGACAGTGCAAAAACAGAACACAGTTCTCCTCCAGATGAACACCAAGAAATTTGGTGCTCTTGACGATCTCCACTGACGCTCCATCGATGTTCAGTGGAGAGTGGTCACGCTTTGCTCTTCTAAAGTCAACAACCATCTCTTTAGTTTTCCCAACGTTCAGAGACAGGTTGTTGGCCTTGCACCAGGCTGAGAGCTGATGTACCTTCTCTCTGTACACTGACTCGTCGTTCTTGCTGATGAGACCCACCACAGTCGTGTCATCAGCGAACTTGATGATCTGATTCGAGGTGTGCATCGCTACACAGTCGTGAGTCAGCAGAGTGAACAGCAGTGGACTGAGCACACAGCCCTGTGGGGCCCCAGTTCTCAGCATGGTGGTGCTGGAGATGCTGTTCCCGATCCGGCTGGGGTCTCCCAGTCAGGAAGTCCAGGATCCAGTTGCAGAGGGAGGTGTTCAGACCCAGTCGGCTCAGCTTCCCAATCAGCTGCTGGGGAATGATGGTGTTGAATGCTGAGCTGAAGTCTATGAACAGCATTCGTACATATGTGTCTTTGTTGTCCAGATGGCTGAGGGCCAGGTGAAGAGTAGTGGTGATGGCATCGTCCGTGGAACGGTTTGGACGATATGCAAACTGCAGAGGATCCAGTGAGGGTGGAAGCGCCTCATGACCAGCCTCTCGAAGCACTTCATGATGATGGGTGTGAGTGCAACAGGGCGGTAGTCATTGAGGCAGGAGACAGTAGACGTCTTCGGCACCGGCATCATGGTCGTTGACTTGAGGCATGTAGGAACAACGGCGCTGCTCAGGGAGATGTTGAAGATGTCAGTGAAGACATCCACAAGCTGATCTGCGCATTCCCTGAGGACCCTGCCAGGAACGCTGTCAGGACCAGCAGCCTTCCGTGGGTTGAGTCTGCGTAGAGTCTTCCTCACGTCGGCTGTGGAGAGACAGAGTACCTGATCATTTGAGGGAAGGCTGGATTTCTTAGCTACCATGTTATTCTTTACCTGTACCTCAAATCAGGTGTAGTCGTTCAGCACATCTGGGGGGGGGGGGAACATGTTAAATACATGGCACTACAGCTGGGGTATTTAAATGGGTCCAGTTACACAATATTTTTGGAAGCCAAGGCCCAGAACATTATGTCTAACTATTCACTGCCATATATTATCAAGTAGCCTGCATGTAATCAATACTTTACTGTGAAATCAAATTAATTCAGTACAATTCAATAACCTTTTGAAAAATGTATTATTATGTAACATTAAACTGAACATGTGGCTCAAGATCCTGGCGGACTGGTCTTATTGGGCTCTGAGACTAGCAACTTTCTGTGAGCGCACTTCATATTTGAGTGGGTATGTGTGTTCAAAACCTTTGTGTTTTGTCTCATAATGCCGTTTGACATTGGTACTTTTAATAAGGGCCACAGTTTCTAAACATCTCAGACACACTGGTTTAGTGCTCCCAGTGGTAATATGACGAGACAGGAGTCTGTCTATTATGGATTAAACACTCAATTTTCACTGTCCACTTTTGTCTTTTTGGACATTTTTATATTTATCTCTTTCTGTTTCAGTCTCACCATCACTTTCTTCTCTTTGTCATCTGTCTCGCTCCTCTCTGTCGTCTGTCTCTCTTGTATGGTAAATATTGCAATAGCTGTGCCGGTTATAATTAAGGTGTCCCGCTAGATTTGGAATAAAAACGTTCGGTTTGGTCTGTATGAGACGGCTTCGGTCCGTGGTCCGCCTTGTTAGTGACCCCTGGACTACAGGATCAAGCATATCAAATATTGCTTACCATTCTGGGGTCCTACTGTCAACACAAGAATAAAAAATACTTATATTCTGGTTAGGATCTAATTGGTTATCACAATATCTAAAACATCTAATATATACATTTGAAACGGTAGGGCGCTGGTTCGATTCCCGATGAGGACAACTATAGATTGATGAGGTATAACACAAATGCTGTGGCAAGGGGGAACCAGGATGGCAGGTCAGTGGGGAGATATTACCATCATCCTCCCCACAATCAGAGATTGGGTTCCAAGTCCCAATAATAATAACAGAGCTTAATGCAAGTGCAGCTGGCCTAAGATTGAAGATCATGTCTAAGATGATGGACACCTGGGGCGCCCTTGGCCGGTTAACAAGAATAAGTGAAGTACCTTCTGAAAGTCTGCTAGAAGATGTGAATGCAGCACAAGCAGCCAAGCAAAGGCTCACAACAGGATGTTCTCCACTAAGCCATCCATGGTGTACTCACGGTGGCAGGGTAATAACATGAGACTGAAAAATACTAGAAAAGCATATGGGAAAAGAAGGCATCACATAACAGCAATGTCCATTGGCTGGTGGACTTGAGAGCAGATCACAGCAACCTTACTGAACAAGATCCAGTAACAATAACAATGGCAGACATCCAAGAGAGGGCCTCAGGTATGAAGAACTGGACTGCACCAGGTCCTGTTGAGTTAACTTCAATTTGCTCTTATAGAACCACAGATAATGGAGTGTATCGCCTATATGAGATGTGCAGACTCGATTTTCTTGACATTGTGAAGTGACAAGGTTGAGAGTTTATTGACATACTGTATAATTCAGAATAAATAGAACTGTCTATCATTGGTTGTGGAGGTTGTGTGTACTTTGTCAAATCTGTTTTGTATCATAAATATGTTTTGTCCCAAAATGAATGTCTTAATTTCCTAAAGACATTAAATATGCAAAATATTAGTTAAAGGGGGGTGACACGGTGGTTAGCACTGTTGCCTTACAGCAAGAAGGTAACAGGTGGTTACTTTGGCTTCCTTCCACCTCCGGCACACAAGCACAGACATGCACATTAGGATTATTAGTGACTCTAAGTTGTGCATAGGTGTGAATTGTTGTGTGTCTACCCTGAAATGGACTGGCAACCTGTCCAGGGTGTATCCTGTGTCTTGCCAAATGGGGAGCAGGATCGGTTCCAGAATTCTCACGACCCTTCAGAGGACAATCGGTTAAGATAATAGATAGATGAATAGTCATAGGGTCTTTAAGCTGCTTTACATTAACATTACACAATGTTCCAAATTATTATGCAAATTTAATGTAAGTGTCATAAACGTTAAATGTTTAGTTTAATTAAACTCAAGGATGGTATTGTGTCTCAGGGATCATCGTACTGTAAAGACATTTGTGGCTGATTCAGAGCACAGACGGGTTTGTGCAGAAAAAGGCAGAATGAGAAAGATTTCTGCTAGACAAATTCATCGTATTAACAGAGTATCTGCTAAAATGCCGTTACAAAGCAGCAAACAGGTATTTGAAGCTGCTGATGCCTCTGGAGTCCCACGAACCTCAAGGTGTAGGATCCTTCAGAGGCTTGCAGTTGTGCATAAACCTTCTATTCGGCCACCCCTAACCAATGCTCACAAGCAGAAGCGGTTACAGTGGGCCCAGACATACACAAAGACTAATTTTCAAACAGTCTTGTTTACTGATGAGTGTCGTGCAACCCTAGATGGTCCAGATGGATGGAGTAGTGGATGGTTGGTGGATGGCCACAATGTCCCAACTAGGCTGCAACATCAATAAGGAAGTGGTGGAGTCATGTTTTGGGCTGGAATTATGGAGAGAGCTGGTAGGCCCCTTTTGGGTCCCTGAATGTGTGAAAATGACCTCTGCAAAGTATATAGAGTTTTTGACTGATCCCTTTTTTTCCATGGTACAAAAAGAAGAACTGTGGCTTCTGTAGCAAAATCATCTTCATGCATGACAATGCATCATCTCATGCTGTAAAAAATACCTCTGTGTCATTTGCTGCTATGGGCATAAATGATATGGCATAAATTAGATGAGAAACTCATGGTGTGGCCACCATCCTCCCCTGACCTCAACCCAAATGAGAACCTTTGGAGCATCCTCAAGCAAAAGATCCATGAGGGTGGGAGTTTGCATCAAAACAGCGGTTCTGGGAGGCTATTCTGAAATTCAAGCAGAAACTGTCCAAAAACTCACAAGATCAATGGATACAACATTTGTCAAGGTGATATCAAAGAAGGGGTCCTATGTTAAGATGTCACATGCCCCATAGGATGTTTGTGATTGAAAAAGCTTTTGACTCCAGAAAACATGACCTCCTAAAGCTGCAAATTGAACAAAAGCCAATTTTCAGTTCTTTACAACATATAAAATGTTTTAACTCTTTGTTATTTTTGAAAAGAATATTCCCGGCTACCACGTCACATGCCAAAGTGTCCTTGGGAAAGATACTGAACCCCCCGGTGAGTCAGATCAGCTGCATCGGTGTGTGAGTGTGTGTGCTTGTGCGTGTGAATGAGACGCAGTGTATAGAATAGCGTTATATAAGTGCAGACCATTTACCAGGCTTTTCTGGACCTTCTTTAGCGAAGAGGCAGATAACTGGCTACTCTGTTGGCTAAAATTAGCATAATTTCATGTGTAAATGTGGTCATTACCTGAATCAGAAAGAGGGGGGCCGTCCTGGGGGTTTGTTTGATTGTGTGGGGGAGGGGGGCTGCTAACTGTGTTGAGAGGATCGTTGGCAGAGGATCGTTCACATATAGCAAGCAGAGGACTTTATTGAACATATTTCCCATTGGCATGTATGGTCTCACTAGGATTTCATTTCATATTATTTCCTATTTCATATTTTATTTTCAAACAAGAAAGTGGAAAATACAGAAAAGGCAGAGTGGAGTAACGAGAACATCTACTCTGCCTTTTTTCTTTTGTCTTTTCTACTTTTTTGTTTGGGCACCTTAGCAGACATTCACTGCCATCTGAATTGCAAGACATTTTTCTGATTTAGTTGTATCCTTTTATTTAGACAATATTCTAATAGACTATATTTCAGACAATATTCAGATACAGAGGAGTAGATACTGGAATTATTATTAGTATCTATGCATGCATTTGTGATATCATTTGACTTGCCCATTGCGTGTTGATTGGTTCATGGCCCTCCCTGAACTAATGGCATTTATTGAAATTTTCATCTTGCGGGGGCTTACCAAGGTTCCATCACTACGTAACTGCTGGTCAGCAAACCTGGGAAACCCACAGATCATTGGAACTATGTCGTAACCGCTTCCAAGACATCATTCAATTCAATTCAATTCAATTCAATTTTATTTGTATAGCGCTAATTTACAAACAGAAGTTATCTCAAGGCACTTTACAGTGTAAGGTTTAAGACCTTACAGAAAATATTTATACAAAAAATTATAGAGAAAACCCAACAATCCCATTTGAGCAAGCTTTAGGCAACAGTGGAGAGGAAAAACTCCCTTTAGAGGAAGAAACCTCCAGCAGAACCAGGCTCATAGTGGGCGGCCATCTGCCTCGACCGGTTGGGGTGAGTGGAAAGAGAAGAGAGAAAAGAACAGCAGGCAATAAAGACAACAACAAGCATCAAGAACATTGGGCAGATGAACTGGATTCTGAAGATGTACAGCTCCAGGCCGAGGATACCTGCAGAAAAGTACAGAGAGAGGGAGACAGAGAGGAGGAAACACAACTAAAAGAGAGAGAAGACACAGAGTTAATGACATGCAATGGTGGCATTTGCATTGATACAGGAGAAAGGAGAGAGGAGAGGAGTTTATCAGTTTATCAGTAGAGATCCCCCAGCAGACTAAGCTATATCAGCATAACTAAGAGAGTCACCTGATCCATCTCTAACTATAAGCTTTATAAAAAAGGAAAGTTTTAAGTCTAGTCTTAAATGTAGAGACGGTGTCTGCCTCCCAAACCTGAACTGGGAGCTGGTTCCACAGGAGAGGGGCTTGGTAGCTAAAGGCTCTGCCTCCCATTCTACATTTGGAAACTCTAGGAACCACAAGTAAACCTGCAGTCTGAGAACAGAGAGTTCTGCTTGGAAGATAAGGAACTATGAGGTCTTTAAGATAAGATGGAGCCTGATTATTAAGGGATTTATAAGTTAGGAGAAGAATTTTAAATTCAATTCTGGATTCAACAGGGAGCCAATGGAGAGAAGCTAACGTTGGAGAAATATGATCTCTCTTGCTAATTCCAGTCAGAACTCTGGCTGCAGCATTTTGGATTAACTGGAGGCTCTTTAATGAGTTATTGGGACGTCCCTTTAATAAGGAATTACAATAGTCAAGTCTGGAAGTAACAAATGCATGGACTAGTTTTTCAGCATCACTTTGGGACAGGATGCTCCTAATTTTAGCAATGTTTCTTAGGTGAAAAAAGGCAGTTCTAGAGATATCTTTGATGTATGAAGTGAAGGAGATATCCTGATCAAAGATAACTCCGAGGTTTCCTACAGTATTACTTGAGGCCAGAACTAAGTCATCAATGGTGAGAATGTGTTTAGACATAGTGTCTCTGAGATTTTTAGGCCCAAACAGTATAACCTCTGTCTTGTCTGGATTTAGAAGAAGGAAATTGGAGGACATCCAGGTCTTTATGTCTTTTAAGCATTCCTGATGTTTGACTAATTGATTAGTTTCTTTCGGGGTTAATAGATAAATATAGCTGGGTATAATCTGCATAACAATGGAAATTTATAGAGTGTTTCCTAATAATATTGCCTAAAGGGGACCTATATAAAGTGAAAAGAATCGGTCCAAGCACAGATCCCTGTGGAACTCCATAGATGACTTTGCTGTGCATGGAAGACTCATCATTAACGTGTACAAACTGAATCTATCTGATAGATACGATTTAAACAACTCTAGTGCTGTTCCTTTGATTCCAATGACATGTTCCAGTCTGTGTAATAAAATGTTGTGATCTATAGTGTCGAATGCAGCACTAAGATCTAACATGACGAGTATAGAGAGTAGTCCATTGTCTGATGCCAATAGAAGATCATTAGTAACCTTTACCAGTGCTGTTTCTGTACTATGATGTACTCTAAATCCTGACTGGAAATCTTCATACAAGTTATTGCTATGCAGGTGGTCGTACAATTGCTTAGAAACTATCTTTTCAAGGATTTTAGAGATAAAGGGCAGATTGGATATTGGTCTATAATTCGCTAAGACCCCTGAGTCCAGAGTAGGCTTTTTGAGTAGGGGCTTGACTACAGCAACCTTAAAAGCCTGTGGTACGTAGCCTATTTGTAAAGACAGATTGATCTGATCTAATATGGACGTGCTGATCAAAGGTAAGACATCCTTGAGGAGTCTAGTCGGGATGGGATCTAAGAGACATGTTGATGGTTTAGAGGAATTAATTACTGAAATTAATTCAGAATGATCTACGGGGAGGAAGCAGTCTAAGTACGAGCGTGGATCTAGAGTTGTTGTACAATCCATGCTATATGCAGGGACGATCTGATCAATTTGTTCTCTAATAGTTATGATTTTATTTGTAAAGAAATTCATGAAGTCATTGCTGCTGAGAGTTGAGGGAATACTAGGGTCAACCAAGCTATGATTCTTTGTCAGCCTGGCTACAGTGCTGAAAAGAAACCTAGGGTTGTTCTTATTTGTCTCTATTAATGAGGAGTAATATGAAGTTCTAGCTTTACGCAGGTCTTTTTTATATATTATTAAACTATCTTTCCAGGCTAGGCAATATTCATCTAAATTGGTGGAACACCACCTCCTTTCCAACTTACGTGATTTCTGCTTTAAGCTACGGATTTGTGAATTGTACCATGGAGTTAACTTCCTCTGACTCACTAGTTTCTTTTTCAGAGGATTAACAGTATCAAGTATTGTTCCAAGTGAAGCACCAGTACTATTAACAAGATAGTCCACTTGTGCTGGAGTAACATTGAAATAACTGCCTTCCTCTGTGTTGGTACATGGCTCTGAAATAAAAGACGGAATCAGTTCCTTAAATTTGTCAACAGCATTTTCACATAAACATCTACTGTAGTGAATCTTATCTGTAGGTTTAGTAAAGTCTGGTACTGTAAATTCAAATGTAATTAAGAAATGGTCAGATAAAAGAGGGTTTTGGGGGGAAACTATTAACTGATCAACTTCCACACCGTATGTCAGAATAAGATCAAGGGAGTGATTAAAACAGTGAGTGGGTTTATTTACATTTTGGGTAAAACCAATGGAGTCTAATAGGGAATTAAATGCAGTGTTGAGGCAGTTATCATCAACATCTACATGGATATTGAAGTCACCCACTATAATGACTTTATCTGCACTAAAAACTAAATCAGATAGAAACTCTGAGAATTCATGCGACACCTAGGTTAACCCGCAGTGAGCGAGCCAAGACTTATAGATTTGCTGCAATCTCTGGTGTGTGGGGACCGTTTGTCACCAACTGCATCACATAGAACATAGCCTTCAACAAAACAACACCAGGGAGGTTTGGAGGGGCATGAGGACCATCACTGCCTACAAGTCCAGTAGCCAGGAGACTGTGGGGACTGTGGACCGAGCCAATGAATTTAATAATTTTTTCAATCGATTCCAGGCTGAGCCACAGAGCCCATATCAGTTCACTATCTGCTCCTCCACGACTCAGCCACCACCCTCACAATCTCAGTAGAGTAGATGAGAAGAGAGCTGCACAGGCTTCACCCCACAAAAGCTGCAGATGGAGTCAGCCCAAGGGTGCTGAAAGCCTGTTCTCCTCAGCTATGTGGTGTTCTCCAGCACATTTTCAACCTGAGCCTGCATCTGGAAAGAGTTCCTCTTGGGTGGAAAAATTCGTGCCTGGTTCCTGTGAATAAGACGCCACGTCCCAGAGTCCTCAATGACTTCAGACCAGTGGCTTTGACATCACACGTTATGAAGGCTTCTGAGAGGCTAATCCTGAGGGGTGGGGGAAGTGATAGTTGTGTCATAGACTTGCTGTCAATCCACTTAGGCCAGGGGTGCCAAACTCAATTGCACAGGGGGCCAAAATCCAACACCACTTTAGGTCGGGGGCTGAACAGGATAAACATTTATTGAGCACACTAAAACTTTTAAAACTTAACTTTTTTTAACATAAACCTTAAATAACTTATAATATTTTGCTCTCTACAGAAATATATCCTCTCTAAATTATATTATATATTAAGTTAGAAATAAAGTAAACATTAAAAGAACAAACATTCAAATTTCTTTAATCTTACATAATTTTATATAAAAAATAAACTTACATTTTAAATATCCCAAAAGATTTTGCTCTCCATAAAAATATATCCTGTCAAAATTATACAAATTCAAAATGTGAACATGCTGCATAACAAAACCTGGAAATATAAATGAAATTTGTGCTTTTCAGCAATAACAAATCAAATCATTCAGTCTTTGCTCTTATGTCATTTTATCAGAGCTGCATCTTTTTTTGTCAACAAGTTCGTTTATATTTGGTGTGAGGTTCTGTGTTGTGGAGATTCTCAGGATGGACTGTAGGTTCTCACCAGTGAGACGACTCCTGTGTGCTGCTTTGTTAGTCTTCATCACTGAGAAGAGCTTCTCACTAAGATTTGTGCTACCAAACATAAACAAGGTTCGAGCCGCATGTGGACAGAGCTGGGACATTTCTGCGGGAATGGAGTGAATAAAGTGTGCAGGTCCTGCAGTCTCCTACTTTACCTTCAGTCATTACACTGCAGCTGAATCTGCACAGGTGCAGTTTACACATAGACGTCAAAGTCACCAAAGCTCCGTGAGAACTCAGTTTATCAGCAAAGTGCGTATTTGCGAACCGTTGTAACGATATGGTTCAACATTACTTGGCATCCTGAGGACTAGCTTCGCAATAACTTGCAGCATCATAAGCTAAACTTGATTAACGCGGAATGTGTTCGGCAAGGCTGCTGAAGCGCTGCATTATGGGATTTGTAGTAGGCTATTAGCGATGAATGAATGCGCTGTATAATACCGGCGGGCTAGCTCTAGTAGTCATTGGGTATAGCCTCGAGGGCCAAATATAATTACACTCCGGGCCAAATTTGGCCCGCGGGCCAGAGTTTGACACCTATGATTTAACTGTATAAACAAAAAGCAAAATAGGCAGCAAATAATAATGAATACTTTATTGATCCCCTTTCGGGAAATAAGCAACTACACTTTAGAAAACAATCGCCAAAAATACAAATTTCTTATAACCCTAACATATTCAGTCCTCATTTTTGTATAGATGCATAATGTATTGTATTTCAGTATCACATATGGAGTTTCCTCACAACACGCGTGGTGCATAATTTGGAAACTAGTTGCACAATTAATCTTCCCTGTTCAACTCATTTTATTGTCAAATTTAATTCAAGATTTAAGATTCAAAATGTAAAAAATGTGATGAATCCCAGAGGTAAATTATTTTGCCTCATTACATTTGTTACACAGACAGAAAGAAAGTGAATCACAACCAGGAAAGATCCACACCAACTCAAATACACAATATCCTCAATACAGAGAACTCAGTATATACAGATATATTTGACATGAATGAAAAATTTGTCGATATTTATATGCCAGGGTAGAATGTCAGCACTTATAAGACATACATTGTCAGTTCCCCCACTCCTTACAGAAGGGGGAGGAATTGTGGAGATTGATGGCCAGTGGTAGAAAGAACCTCCTGTGACATTCTGTGGAGCACTTAATGTTAGTAAGTCTCTGGCTAAACGTGCTCCTCTGTCCAGCCAACACTCTGTGTGGTGGGTGGGAGGGATTTGTCCAGGAATGAAAGGAGTTTGGACAGCATCCTCCTCTCAGCTACATCATGTAGAGGGTCCACTTCCACCACTAGAACACAGCCAGCCCTCCTGATCCGTTTGTTCAGCCTGTTAGTGTCTGCCACCTATATGTTGCTGCCCCAGTAGGCCACAGCATAGAAGAAGACTCTGGCCACCACAGACTCATAAAACATCTGCAGCATAGTGCTGCATGCTTGAAGGACATGCGTCTCCTCAGAAAGTAAATCAAGCCCAAGCCTTTTTGTAAAATGCTGCTTATTACTCAGTCCAGTCAAGTTTGATGTCCAAGTACACTCCCAGGTATTTGTACTTGGATAGTCTCCCTCTGTATAAAGAGAGGGTTGACAGGACACCCAGATTTCCTGAAGTCCATCACCAGAACATTTGTTTAACTGATGTTTTTGTACTGTCTAACAAATAAGTCCAAAATCTCACACAGGTGTTTAACCTACTGTACATATGAAAAATAGAATAAAGGTGATCACTCAGGAGAACTTTCTTTTTATTTGCAGTGAGCCTTCCCTGTATTACTATAAAGAAAGACAGTTAAAGCAGCAACCTTTGTTCTGTGTGAGTCTAGGCAGTAAGCCTTCAGGTCCAGTTTAAAATTAAACATTAAACTCACCATCTGTATTTGTTTTCCGAAAACCTAAAAAATGAATTAAAAAATGCCCCCTACAGCAATGTAAGCCAATTGATCTCTTCAACAAGGTCCAAATATTCAAAGTTTCTCCTTTAATTTGTCATCCATGATTACTTATAGT
Organism: Anabas testudineus; assembly: GCF_900324465.2. Lineage (NCBI taxonomy): Eukaryota > Metazoa > Chordata > Actinopteri > Anabantiformes > Anabantidae > Anabas > Anabas testudineus. The sequence continues at coordinate 6,120 of NC_046613.1, read as the reverse complement.
AGTTATATGTACATATGAGTACTCCTTAACACAACAATACCAACTTTGTATAACTAATAAAATACAGTTCTTGTTATTAACTTTACTACAGGTAAAATGAAAATTTAAATTTATATTGAATTTATCATCTGTTTGCGTTTTCCCAAGTTCTGCCATCTTGTCTTTTAAGAGAATGTCTCCTGTCATTATTATTATCTAGAAACACAGACAAAAATGATGAACCCCAGGGTGGTTCGATAACCGGTTTCTCCTGGCTACTTGCTGAGGTGTCCATGGACAAACCCTGTAGAAGTCCCAACATGTACTGTCTGGCAGATGTCCAATCACAACTTACACAACTTACCCAAGGGGATCAATAAAGTATTTAACTATCATTATTATATTCTCTGATTGGGCAGAGTGCAGCCTCCAATGGCATATCAATGAAAAGTAAACTTGCAAAATAATTATATTACACAAGTCAAATGTTTTTTTTTTCTGTATGTTTAATATTTACCATACATTCTATCCTTTTTTTTCTTGTTTAGAAGAAAAAAATGGATAGAATGAAAAGTAACTTATACAACTCCACCTCTTGTATCACATCCTCCTTTCTGACAAGAACGACTCTTTGTTTACTGAGATGTTTTTATTAGATATTTGCATTTGTAATTGGATGTTTTTTTGTCAATGTAACACCACAACAGAAGCTTCCTGTAGAACCCAAATGAATATGTGCACTTGCGCTCAAAACTGGAAAAAGTTCATTTTAGGCATGAACGCAGGATTGGGTGTCATAATAGCCAAACTAATGCACAGAGATAGCTCACTCTTTTAGCTGAGGTAAAGATTATGGCTGTTTTTTATTAGTTTATTTGACAGGAAATGTGTAGCAGAGGCACATCTACTGTAAAATGGGGGTACTACTAACCAGATTATAAAATTATACATTTGTACATTTATACACAAATGGTGTTTATAGACTGTTAAAATCACTTAGACAACACAGAGGAATGTAGCTTTATTAACACAATGACAGGTACTATATATGTTTTGTGTAACATGATGTATCATACCGTCTTTGCCAAGTTGCAAATAAAGTAATGAAGTAAATTAAGTGAATAAAATACAAACCTTAGCTACTATGGTACTGCAACAAATGTGCACAGGGGCATTTGCAGCAGTGAATCAGTTAACATGTACAGTAAAAATTACAGTACTTGAATAATGTACTTAGTTATTTACTACCTCTGCTTTTTAAAGGACTGTAGATCTTAATCAAGTAAATTTTAGTTCTAGTCAACATATGTAGCATAATTTCCCAAAATAGCACAAAATTGTGGCTTGCCTAGTACTGTTGGGAAACCTACTTCCCCAATGGTTAATGAGCCACAGAGTTAATGATAAGCTCATTACATTGCTTGTAAAATAATTTCTCACAGCAGTGATATTAGATAAACAGTAGTATAATTAGGTTATTCTGCTATTCTTAATTCTTAAAATAAATAAATTGTGTAACCCTCACAAATCAGTAAGAACGGTTATAAAGATTGGAGAAAGAGGATATTTTAAAATACATATATATTTATTTATCTCACATATCATATTTCTATGATATGTGAGATGTCACAGAGTACCAGGAATTGGTGGACAGTTTTGTTTTGTTTGTTTGTTTTTTGATTTGGTTCCATTTCTTTCTGTCAGGGCTGAGAACAACTGTAACGAGGCAAAACAATTTCCCTCTGGGATTAATAAAGTTTTTTGAATCTTGAATCTTCCAGGTGATGAGCGCAAGGACACACTGTTGGTAAAATGTACATAGAGTTATGCTTTTACATTTGTTTCTCTCATGAAACTGTCATTTGTTATAACTTAGAGTGAATTTTGTGAAACACTGTTGCACCAGACTTTTATTCTTGGAAGTCAAATAGGATGCTCCGGCATGGAATTCCCCTCGAGACCAGAACCCATTGCAACCGCGATTGTTATGTTTTTACTTACAAACAAAAAACATTTCCTTTCATAAAAGGAACTGTTTCTGTTAGATTCTTTGAGTATGTTTCTGTTAGCTGTTGTAAAGTGACAATGTAATAGTGGCTTGCAAAAGTATTCATACCCCTTGAACTTTTCCACATTTTCTCACATAATGACCACAAACATAAATATATTTTATTGGAATGTTATGTGAAAGACCAAAACAAAGTGACCATTGTGAAGTAGAAAAAAAATTATACATGAGTTCAATTTTTTGTTTTTTACAAATAAACTGAAAAGTGAAGAGTGATTTTATTAACACCCTTTTCTACTTGGAACATCTGGTCCTATCAGCTACTTCTCTAATGTGCTTACCTCTGCATGTGTCTGTCTGAGACACATCCTCAGTATATCCACTATCTCTGCCGTACATAATGTTCAAACAGAAAATAATAATAATACTGCTTATGTATACTATTAATATTCGTTAATACATGTTACCCAACTGTTAATGCTGCTGAGCATACATTCAAATCATTGCTTAAGCATCAAACCATATCATATATTCAAAAGCCCCCCTTTTGGTCTCATTTACATGTAACCAACAAACCGGGTTTATACTGCCAACAAGGCCTCAATGTTACTACCGTTCCTTCCCTGCTCTTCTCCTTACAGCAAAGCCACAGTCCACAGAAGGAGAAGAGACAGAAGACAGAAGGTCCTACACCCTATTAAGGGTGTAGGACTCTTTTTCTCGATGGCACTGACAATCAACCTTTTCAAAACAGAGATCTGTAGAATACTGGGGATACAACATCGCTGCAGCAGAGATTGACAGAAAAATTACCAACCATCACCACTTAGCGTGGTATGGTTTTCCTTCTCCCACAAACATCTTAAAATAAATATCCTCAAAAAATATTTATGAACAAATAAGCAAAACTTTCTTGTGTCCTGGCTTTCAATTCCTTTTATCCTAGAAAAATCTTTCTTGTTATATCAGAACACTCTCTCCGCACATATATATATTATGCATGTTAAACAGGAGTAACCTTTTAGTAATATAAAGATGAGCAAAGCAGTTTATTATAGATTAAAACATTTATTAACAGTTTTCTTTCTTGTTTTCTGGGACAGCCTAAACTGCGACTGAACTAGCCTTTATTATATCCCTATTTGCCTAACTCATCTAATCTGTTCCAAGGTCCTGGCTGGAGGATCTGCTTCAGCACACTGGCTCCAGTGGTAACAACTGTCTCCTTTTTCTTGCAGTCTCACTGTGTGTGAGGTCCTCTCAGTCACTTTATAGGGCCCCATCCACCTTTGCTCTGACCACTTTCTCTTGATCACCTTCAGCAGGATCCAGTTTGTGGTGGGCAGCATCTGTGCCCCAAGGTTACCTTTTTGCTGCTGCAACTTGTTTTGAGAAAGCTGAGATCAATGATGTTAGCTGGTCATAGTACGGCTTATACCTCAGTGGACCATTCTCCAGCTCCTGGAAATTGTTGCCCTGATATACGCTCAAATGGAGTTTACTGACCTTGATTGACTGACATTGAAAATTTGGGAATTTGGAAGGAAATTTTTCTTCGTGTGGTTTCACTGTGGGTCCGATGTTGTATTCTGTTCATGTTTTACATTCTATGATGTAATTTTCAATCATTGCTGGTAAAAATGGATGCCACCAATGTGTTAGATGGGAGTGTAATCTGTTAGTCAAACAGGAGTGGATCAACATGTCTGCAGTGTCCAATGTGGGTCTGCTGACCATAATGCATCAGGTAATGCTTAATCTGTCTATGTTCTAACAACAACTTGTCAGTTGTCCTGTGTATAATCCTGTAAGCTTTGTCAGATGGTGTAAACCAGGTAAAGGGATCCAAACCCAATCCGTCAATGGCATCAGAAGTTTACACATTTGTCCAAGATCTTTGGCTTGGTGTTTAGCATGTATTGCTAATATGACATAAAGCACAGCCTCTTCAGTCATTTCATACCACTCCAATTGTTCTGGTGTTAATTCAACAGCAGCTACTACACCTTCTTCCCTCACTAGCTCTGCCAGCCCTACCTGTCCTTGAGTTCTCTGGCCCCATCAGTCCTCATATCCCTGATCACCCAGCATGTCCTTGGGATACTGGCCCTGTGGTGCTCTTGCCGCATGTGGTGCTTGAAAAGGTTTGAAATCAGATGATTTTGAGGCTGATCTTGTCGACCATATCCACCTATGGCTGGAGCATGACCTCTCCTGGGTCCCCACAACACTGGACAATGTCTTTTCCAATGTCCAGGCTGACCACATCCAAAGTACATAATTGGCTGACCTTCAGGTCCTTCGCGACCCCTGCTCTGCCTTTCCTTCCTCCTGTCACACCTGCAGGCCTGCCTCCATTACGAGGTTGTGGTAGTCACTCAGGTACTGGCTATAAATCTGGGGTGTTGTTCTGTGGTTGCGGCTGTTGAACCATCTGATTAGCTTTCATTTGATTTGTCTTTTTAGCATCATTAGCTTTTCTTCTAGCCTCATCTAATTGGAGTTTAAGGAGCTGCACCTGGGCTGACTCAGTGTTCAGCTAATCCTCTTCCTGTTTAGCTTTATGTCTCTTCATGTATTAAACGTTTTTCCCATCGCTCAGTGGAGCATCCTGGGATGTCTGGGTTGCTTTCCATGGCCTCCTTTATAGCCTTGGGCCTTCCAGCCATAACAGTATTCCTGAACAGTGTGGTCTGTAACTGTCTTGAACCTGGGTGGCTTCCTGTCTGTCCAGATGCCTTTGCATCTATTCAAAAATGCTGACATGTGTTCTCCTACCTTTATGGAAAAAATAAGTAAGTGCATTGCTCTGGGGGGAATACAGAATTCATCCCTCATGGCTTTCCCACCGCTGTAGTGAATGGTTATAAGTCTGGTAGAGTGCTAGTGCCTTTGGCAGTCAGTACTAGCACATAGCTGGTTGTTTTCCCAGTAATGCTCTCCAATCTCCCATTGCTAATTTATGACCTAGTGTATATTGACAAAATTTCTTCATCCAAGGTCCTCCTCTTTCTGTTGGTGGTGGCATTTTATCCAGGATACAATTCAGGTCAGTGATTGAAAATGGTTGATACACACTTTATATATGAGTGGCATCTGTCTGTCTCTCAAGTTATATTGGTGTCCTGTTCCGCCTCCTGGTCTGTGTCTGGTCAAGTCCCCCCTGATTGTCACAGGGTAAATCACTTCCTCTTCCTGTAATTCGTTCTCATATATACTTTCACTTTCTAATCTACCCCTCTCTGTAGTCTTCCCTCAGCACCTCTTCTTCTCTGTTCCTCCTCCATTAATTCCCTTAGGTGTACATTTTAAAACCCATCTGCTACTGCTGCTTCACTATCCTGTGATTCACTACGCAGCTTTGATGCTTCTCCAAAAGGAGTGGAGCTTCTGGGCCTCCCTGTACTTCAAAATAATATTAATCAAGTAGAGGTAAAAAGTAGTCATCCAAAATATTACTCAAGTAAGAGTAAAAAAGTATTCGGTGAAAAGACTACTCAAGTACTGAGTAACTGTTACATTGTAATGTCCCATTTAGTTATTTTCTTAGAAACTATGTAAACACTGCAGGCAGTTAAAATGATAATGCAGACATTCCAAATAATAAAATAAAATAAATGAAATAAATAAAAACAAATGAGAAAACACAAAACTATATCACAATATAAAGCATACATTTTTGAACAATTAAACTTTTCCAGTGTACATTAAGTTGCCCTCGAAATGGCACAGCAGGCGGAACAGCAAACAACAGAGGGCTCACTTTACAATAAACTTTGTCTGCGTGTTTGGCATTTTCACTCAGTGAAGTGACAGTTAAGCTTTAATATTAGTTGGCTTTCAACGTTCTTGGAGTGAAGCAGTGACCGCTTAGCAGAGAACAGGAGCCCTGCATGACTAAAAAGTCTCTCGCAGGCTGCAGATGCAGGAAGACCTGTGTTGACTTTGAGTGACAGCTTCTTGATCCGAGGAAAGGTATGCAATAGATCCATACCTGCAGTGGATGGACATAAAAGGTACCTATCCAGCTCTCTTGCTTCTGTCTTTCCTTACCCCATGGATCCAAAGAAGTCATCTTCATCAGAGAGGCTGCTGTTTGTGCTGACATCAACCAACTCTGTGTCTATAGAAAA